>NW_025110704.1:68879-98253 GCF_011392965.1 Frieseomelitta varia
TAAAAAAATTTTTTTTCATTGTTCGTAATTAAAAATTTTTTTTTTTTTTTTTTTTTTTTTTTGCAAAATTGATTCCCACTCTCTCAAATGCAGAAGCGGCACTAACAAACGGACAAAAATACACAAAATACAGACTGATTGACCGGGACAGAATGCCACGGACGAAAAATTGAATAGCGAAACAGCCGAAAAACCTTGACAAATGGCAGAAGATACGAGCCGCGGTGAAAAATATCGGATGCAATTCATGCCAGTAAACTTAATTCCAGTGGTTTTTTTTATTTTCCTGACTGTTGGCATAACAAGGGTGGCAAATTAGCCAGAGCTCGCGAAATGTCTCCCTTGATGATTGACACTGTGAAATTTTTCGCTGCCGAAACAGAGAAAAGGGATGAACGCGTCCAATGGTTGTATATAAAAATACAACACCGAACGAATCCAGTTCGGCCGATCGTAAAAAAGCCAGAATCACGAATAGGAATCGTGAAATTGGCACACTTGCACACGTACAATTTCTCGCGGAAGTATTCGAAAATATTCAAAGATTATTAATAAAACGAATCGAACACGATTCGTTGTAAATAGATTTTGGCTTTGACAAAGTCTACTTTACGTCAATTTCTTAATTTCGTGGCGCAAATACAAGAATGATTTTTTATTCATTATACAGAAAAAATGGCAAATTTTCCAAGTAAATTAAAAAATCATCAAGAGAGAAATTTTAATTACAAATTGAATAAAGAAAATTTAAAATTAAGAATTAAAAATTTACATTCCAGTAATTATCCAGTGATTATTTATGGAAAAAAAGAATTCCCAAATTTTTGATGGCTCAGAATCTACCTCTTGTAACACTGTAGTGAGCATTTTGGGTATTACCCAGTAAAAACAATGCTGCTAGTGCGTGTGTAACTTTAGTTTAACGATCGCGAGAGTTTGGATCAGGAATGCAAATCGTGAAACTTGTAGCGGTGGCTATATGGGAGGCTAAACGTGATTTACAATTTGAGGATCATGAGACTTTTAGGTGGCGATAACCGTTCCGGTTCGAGCAGTGGCCTGGTTTGAAGCAGCCGTAAAATTTTTTCCACGCGAGCGTCATCGAGAACCGCGAACGATAGTTTGTGAAACGCTGGTGGAAAGAACATTGTGAACCGGTGATAGTATACGTCCATTACAACTTGCGCGTAAAAATGTTATTACTTTCTGTGGTAAAAGTATGTAACTTACAGAGTGCTTCGATAAAAACAAGCAGACGAGTTACTCTAATCCTTTATTAACATTGCATCGCGTATTTTTGGGAGATATGAAAATGGAAAAACTTAAAAAATGCACGTGTCATGAAAAAAAATATAAAATCTCCTTTTTATAAATTATAATAAATATTTATCTGTAAAATATTACAGCTTCAGAGTTTAAAGTCCAAATTTAAAAAATCCTAAATCTCGAAACTTCCAAACTAGGGAAAACCACGAATTTCAAAAAATTTAAATATTCCAAATTTCAAAAGATTTGAATTTAAAAAAAAATCCAAATAATAAAATAAATCCAAAGTAAAACACTTCGTTCTGTAGCATATTTTTTGAAGTATTTTTTTAAAATAGTATGAAATGGCAAGATCCTCCGAATTAAAAGATTTATTATTCGTAAAACGGAAGAAGAGAAACGTTAATTGTTCGAAAATAACAATTAGCAATGAAAGTTTACTATTACTACGCCAGCCGCGTAATGGTATTTTAAGCCTTGATCTAGCTAATGCAGGTAATTAGTGTCCTTCCCTTCGAATAATTATCGGCACAAGTTTTTATACCCTATCCGCTCCATTTAACAAACTGATGTTTGACCTTAACTAATCCAAAGTTTAAACTTGCTACTTGCATTGCGTTGGTCGATGTACCTTTTAGTAAGACCATGGTTTAGCTTCATGGGGATTTTATGAGTAAAATTTAACCGAGTTTGTCGCGCTGTGTTTTGAAAGTTCAGACAATTTGTTCGTAAAAGTTACGTTTAATGTTGAAAGACAAATCACGTACTGTTGGAAGTTCCAATTTCGAAAAACATATCTAAATTGTCAAAAAAAAAACTGCAAAATTTCAAACATCAAGAATTTTAAATTCCAAACATCCGTCTAATGAATTTCTTGAAAGAATTTCTATGCAGAAATTGTTTGAGGCTATAAAAGTGAAGTGAACCGATTCAGCGAAACGACTAAAAGGAATGAAACTGATTCAAAGAATACTTGGAAAAGGGGATAAATCGTATAAGGAGATCCTCGAGTATCATGGATTATTCAGCACCATTAAGCTAAACAATTAGACTTACCACCAGAAAAATGCTGGTAATTAAAGTTCGTTGGTCAAGATTAATAAACCTTAGAACACCGATACGCCAAGTTTCTCAGAACTGTGCAACGAGCCATTTCTCTTAATTCCTCCCCCGAGACTACTTCAACTCTATTACAATAATTATTTTGAAACAATAATCCTGAACATCTCGAATGGAGCAAGCATTTACGTTGTAAACATCGAGGCCATATTTAGCAAACATCGCCGTAAACTAACAAGCCATATTTAGTAAAGAAAGGTCATTTCATTTTGTTACAGTAAATTGAGAAAGGGACAACGTTTTATGTAACAATGCAAATTGTAACATTGTTAAATTGTAATTCTATGAATTGTTTTATTAATTCAACAAATGCGCCTTTCAGAAGCCAATTTGCTAACTCTATCTTTTGCCATGTTATCATTTTTATAATCCACTGCATACGTAATGCAACGTTTTGAAAAAGAAATTAATTAATCAGAAAGACATAATACAGATAATCGTAAACTCCATGGCTTCTGAACGACTCGTACAGATTTAAAAATTAGCAGACATACGTCAACATTCTAATAATTAGAATGTTCTAATCACTAGAGTGCTATTTTGGATAACTGTCAATCATTAACGAAGAAAGAGGAAAGATTGGAGGACTCACCTGTCCATAGTTGTCGAAACCGTACTTGGCGGCGACCTCTGCAGCAGCTTCTGGTCCATCGGGCACGTGAACGGCGAACTGGTTGCTGTAAATCGGCGTTTGTCGTGGCCGTGGCCGTGGTCCAGGTTCCGATTTTACCAACAAAGCACCGATCAACACCACTAGTAACACGCACAACGAGCTCCCCTGAACCATCATCTCGTCGACTTTCGAACGCGCGAGATACGATATTATACTATTACTCGTTACAACACCCCGTTACTTCGTGTTAACGACGATCCGCGAGTCGAAACTGGAATATTTTTCAAACGACGACGATCCACGATGAGAACACACGATTCCAGAATAATAAATTTCCCGTGAAATCCGGCGGGACTCGCGAATCTTCACTTAATTTCCGTATACCATCGTCGCGAGCGTCTCGACGCATCCGAACGACGCGAGGGAAGCAAGAAAAGAGAAGAAACGTTCCGTTGAATATTACAGCGGAACGACCAGCTCGGCACGCGACGCGACACCAACTGAACGACTTTCGATTCTTCGAAATTTCTTCAGGTCGTTGCCTGACCCTCGTATCTGTAACCGAGAAATTGTTATGATTTAGTCGAGAAGCAGAAAAAAGAAACAACAAGCGCGCCAGCTACGACGCTTGCTCGAAGGACATTTGCGGCGTAGCAATATTATCAACAGGATTTTCCCTGAGTTGTAAATTCTAAAATTCACTTTCAAGTTTTAAATAATTAAGGATATATGTATATTATATATTATATAGTGTAGCAATTTTATTTCATTACACGTGTAATAGAATAAAAGAACCTGATTATTAGTATTATATTTATTTGTTCTTTATTGTTTCTTTGAGTCCCCTATAAATTAAAGAACATCGAGTTCGAACTACTTTTAAATACAAAGTTTTTCACCCTCAAATTTCGAGTTTGAAGATCAAAGTTTCAAGTCTCGAATTTAAGACCGCGAACTTCAAATCGTTCTTCTGGGTCATCTTCCTCTTCTGTCAAATTTCTTTAAAAAAATTTCGCGGAAGTTCCAGAAAAATACACTCAGTACAAAAGTTTCGAGAAAACCACGTCCAACGGAAAACTTACGGTCCGTAATGGAACATTGGACGACCAGCGATTGAATTACAGTGCAGTTAAAACAATCACGCGGGAAGCCACGAACGTAACGGCAATTTAAAAATCGAAAACCGATAAAATGTTTTCTTGTATTTCGCTCGTGTCGCCGCGGAAGACATAGAAGAAAACTCCTGATAAAGTCAAAAGCTTCCAACGCTGATCTCGACTTCCCCTTTCTCTCTCATTCTACCTTTTTGCCACGTAGAGCCACAGAGAGTGTGCACCGAAGGATTTCGAAAACTGTATTACAGACGTCGATGAAACCCGCTGGATTCTATGTACCTCCGTAGAATTGGAATGGAGAGACGCGACACGGTAACGGGTGTGTCATCAGAAGCAGGACATCCGAATGTTCGGATGTTGAAATTTGAAGGAAAATACGCGCGGAATACAAAGTTTAATGTAAAGGGTAGCGTCGACAAACACTACGAATTTTAAAAATCAATAGCTACGCTATATATTTCCGGGTAAACGTAATTACTACATTTTTCACTTTTGTTCGAAAGCATTGTACGAATAAAAAATTCTGTTAGTAGTTAATTCATGATCGCAAAATGAAATCACTTATCGACTGGTGTCATTAATCAAAAAAGGAACATTCGACACGTTTGATTTAAGAATATAAATTTAATATGTCATCCCTTAAAAAAAAAAAAAACACGCGGATTTTTTTAGAGAATCAAACTTTACACTGGAAAATTGGTTTTACATAGCTGCATGAAATATTGGTGTTTTATTAGACTATCCGCTTGTATTTTATAAATGCCGCAATCTGCATATGTCGCAGCCGATGTTACACATCTGAAAACCATTTTTTATTTACAGTAAAAATATATTGCAAAAACATATCAAATCCTGCTACAAATCAAAAGACCTCGCTAAAATTTAAATTTCTCGCTTCTGTAAATATTCTTTTATATCCTGGCTCGTGCAAATTTATTATTTCGCGATAAATTCTAAACAAAATATCAAAACTATGCAAATTACTGATTTGTGATGTTAAAGGAAAATGGTAAAACTCGTAAAATAATATAAAATTGCATTCTACTAGCAAATGTTTGAATAAAAACGATTTTATAATTCACTGTTATTTGAATACGTAACTTTTTATTAAATCAATGAACATTATTTTTATTCACAATATACAATTATCATGACGCGCCATTTGCAATTTTAAATTTAAATTATTCAAGTGACATCTACCTCCTAATCTTTCAAATCTTTTGAATAATTGGTGGCGGTAGTGTATGTTTTGACAGTAAGTAAAAAAGTGAACTACCTTATTTTCATACGCATCCTGATCCTGCACTGTTAAAGTGACATCTACCTCCTAACGTTTGAAATCGATCGAATGAGTATTGACGTCAGCATTGATTTCCCAATATGGCGTAGTAACTTTGAATGCATGTTTTAATGTTCTAAATATATCATGATACAACTTATTGGAATAAATGAATGCTCTAAATTAATGCTCACATTCAGAAAAAATATTACTTATTATCAGTTTCAACTATATTATATTCTCAGAGCCTTGTATTGTATTCACAGGTCTCAATCTATAAACTCATCTGATGATATGTAATATAATCTATAGTACTGCTTATAAGTATTCGAATGATAAAAATAATACTTTACCTTTGTCACGACAGTTAATTTAGGATCTCCCACTATTGTTAAAACAAAGAATTTCACTTTTATTCACTCGTTATAATACTCTACCGTGACGCGTCAGTTGCAACTGCAAATTTCAAATCTGAACTGTCGAAGCGACATCTAGCTACCAACTTTTGAAATTATTACTTTCTAGCTTGAAGCGTTGAGAACAAAACCGCCCTCTTTTATTAAAATGTCCTAGCTAACATTTTTCAAGATATACTGAAATATTTGAAATTCCCCACGTTTTCTATATCTTTCAAGCAAAATTATCCAATAATTCAATATATTACACAAATTCAATATAAAAAAGATAAATTCTCCCGCTTTTATATAAGGTATTATATAATGTACATATGGTTATATATGATACATTTCATTAGAGTAAATTAACGCTATAAATTTACGTTCAAGGAAAATGGCGGTTCAGTCCATTTTTTCTTCGAGTGCCTCATATTGTATTCACGTATATGTAGATCTTAAGCTGATTACATTATGCGTGTTCTCACGAATTATCATTTTAACGAACGAAACGTCTGAAGATTAAATTGCATAAAAATCTATTACATATTTGATTAAGTTCGTTAGAACATGCATGCAGTGTGACTATAGCCGTGTATAAATTATCGTATAGAAACTATAATTTACAATATTACTGAATGTTTGCACAATAAAGATTTTAAATTTTACTTTACCTTTGTTAAGAAAGATGTAGGCAAGCCCTTTGTTGCTATTTGCACACATAATTTCTTGTTAAAACAATAAAACATATCACGACAATTTACCGCGACGCCGCGTCGGTTGCAACTGAATTTATTTCAAATTTTAATTATCGAAGTGACATCTATCGACCAACTTTTGAAATTGTTCGAATAATTATAAATAGTGTAAATTTTTTAATATACTAGATACTGTTTAAGCCATTGAAATATAAAATAAGAATGCATATAGAAAATAAATATTAAAAACTAATTTTTATTTTATTATGTTGAAAAATAGAAAAAAAGAATAGAATAGATTTTTAAATTTATCTTTCTATTTTTTATCTCTTTTATATTGTAATAATTAATTATATCATTATATTGCGTAAATTATATTGTATTTAATTACATTAAAATTATCAATCGTAAAAAAATGAACAAAAATTAAATTTCAACATTTACCGAACAAGAGATTCAATACTACCTGAATATCAGCCAATTGATCGAAGCGTCCGAAGAATTCTCGAATCACGAGAACATGAGTACCAATCGATTACGCATGAGAATCACCGCCGAGAATCGATCGTTACTAACACATCGATAAACGGATAAGTAGAGTTCGCTGTACAAGTGCATATGCAAAATTTGACAGAACTATGATCGAATACCACAATTCGTGGAAATAGTGCGAGAACAAAAAGGAAACGATCTATCATAATACACATTATCATAAATTTTTTAATTTACAAATTTATAAATTTGTATTACTGTTTTTCAATAATATTTGTGTTACTGTTTTTCTGTATTTTTTTTAGGTTATAGAAGTGATCAATATGGCTTCCGTGCAGCTCGTATAAAACTAAACGCCTGACCATCGATGTTCAAAGCATTATATAACAAGACAAATTGCAGTAGAGTCACTTTTACCTGTCACAACATTGACAAGAACTCTCACGATGGTACATACGATGCCTTCGTACGTAACGTTAAGCATAAAGATACTTTTTATGGACGCAATATAGTAATACCGGCTAATGAACATGATCAGCTTTCCATGCTCCTTATTTACCGTGGTTCTACCGCAAAATATTATACCCGCGTGCACGCTCGTGTTCATGTAAGCGAAGAAGCAGCAGTTTAGACAAATATCCCTTGTACCTTCGAGCAACAAACGCTGAACCACTATCCATGAACCAATAATAATCAGAACCGTTACCTAACAAGTAATCGGATTACACTGGCAAAGCTTGGAGTTATGTTTGAAGTCGGTGACGTCAAGGTATTGATATTTTTAACCCACAGAATGCCAATCTGAGTCAGAAAATTGCCAATATTTGCCATTTTCTTTCTTTTACTTCCAGGAAAGGTGTGAGTAATAGCATACAGTGTAAGTACATGCACCAGTGAATACCAGATTATAAATGCTAAAACTGTGGATATTTTTTGCAAATTCGCATTTTATAAACATAATTAAAGAAATAGGAGATTTATTTCATTTACTAACACTGCTTTGAATATTATTTGCATCTTCAAATTTTCTATAGCTGCATAAATATCCACAGTCTAATAATAACAAAAGTGTAAACTCATGTCAAATATATTCAGGTGAGAAGTTTTCAAACTCTGCAAGTATAATGAAAATCAATTCGACAGCGAACATTTGTGTTAAACATCATATTAGTTGTGTCATGATGTCAAAAAAATGAGAGAAAATCTTTATTATGGTTCAAAGACCGTAGAAAGCGAGAGATTCGTAATTCGTGAGCGCTGTTATGTATAAAATAAAAGGAGCATTATAATGCTACGAATAATGGTATGTAATATTATACAGGATATTTCGAAACAGATCTTCATTTCAAACGAATGTCGATCTATTTTCTTCTTCGGAACAACTCGGGAATATTTAACAGAACGATCTTTCGTTTTCTTTTTTTTTTTTTTTTCTGAGGAAAGCAAATTTCAGTTTCCCTTTGAAATTAATCAAATTTATGCGCAACGCGAGGAAAGATGTAACTGTTTGTAGTTCAAGAGCTCATTTTATTTTGTCACAAAGCATTGAAAACGCGGTTAAATTGGGGACACACGAACTCCGACCAACGTGATTTGAATATTGAGTATTCAACCATTTGAATAGTTCTTTCTGTTAGGTACACAGAACGACGTATAATTTATGGCGTGACTGAAAAGGCTAGAGAGAATATCATGTAAAATGAGATAGAGAAAGACGGAAGACTTTAATACGGTGAAAAGTTTAGTTTTCTGAAAAATCTATAGTACTTTATAATGAATAAAAATATTAATACCATTTTTTTAATAATATATGTGCAAATACATTAATAGATCGCCATTTAATTTTAAAAGTTTATTAAATTCTATTCTATCATATTCTATTATAAGTTAAATTGAATTCAGACTCTGTTATGAATCATGTGTTTTGATAGAACCTGTACTATACGTTTGCGTGCATCTGCGAACAACTATCTTGCGTACTGAATTCAATTATCAGTAACACGAGTACTCTCCGAGAAGACGTTGACGACAACATCTCGGACAAACACACGACGGACAGTTTAGTGACAATTATACTAATGAATACGCCAATGGCAATGCGTATACTTCATTAACATGTAAGTACAAACCATATTTATGTGGAAATCATTAGCGCGGTTCTTCGTGAATTTTAACACTTCATTATTGAAAATTGATACTACTTCGAGGAGAATTTTGATAAGAAATTAATTAAAATTGTAAGAGTTTGGAATTTTGGAAGTTGAAAATTTGAATTTCTTAGTTTAGGAATTTTGGAAATTTGAAAAAGAAAATTACACGGAGTGGAGTGGATATTTTATTATAGATCTTAATGTTACACATGCATAACATAATTGGTATTTTATTTTTAAATAAACAAAATATGTATACATACAATTCGTTAGAAGTACAGCTTTCACGAAGAAATGATATTCAAATCTATTCGTAAGACTGATATGATCTAATCTTAATCTAATATAGTTTATATTTTTGAATGAAAATGAAGAAAGCCGGTAGAGAAAAATGTTAATGGAAACGCTGATAAAGCTAGACTTTCTGTGAGTATGATTTTTATCTCAAGTGCAACGATGCGGACGCGACATTTGCATCTCTCGTTATTTCGATACTAGTGATGAATAATTTCGCGATATGTTCAATTTTCTTTGATAGAAAAAATCTCGTTACGTTTTAAATGTCTTTCGTAACAATAATTTATGATTTCATAACTCTATCCGAGCTTATCAATATTTATGTTTAAATACGGTTTCGCTTATCATTCGTTCAATAAAAGAACGTTAATGTATTCTAAAGAGGAAAAACCAATGAGGAAAGATCAATGAATTAAACTTTGAACGAATGATCTAGACAAAGACTTTAGATATTAAAGGACGTTTATTTCTTTACTTGTTGATTTCTCTGAGATAATCATTACTATTGAATCTATACTTGTATATACGAAATCATGGAAATAATATATCTGATTAAAGACGCATGAAATTAGAAGATTAATAGATATCGTTTGAAGATTATTTCATTACGGTGTTTCTATAGTTAATAAATATTCATTTTCATTATTTTTACTATTTCTCTGTGCAATGCATTACATTCAATTTCAATACACCATTTGTTGATTTTACAATTATTAATTTAACTATTAGTTTTTGATTACGATAAATCGCTTAAAGTACTTGATAATGTAAATCATTTCAGAACTAACGCAACACGCATCATCTCCAAACGACACTAACCACACGGTCCATTATGTAGCCGATAATAAAGTGCTCTTAATACCGATACTCTCGTGCACAATCGCTAGGTCGCAGCCAATCGCAATACTCCAATTTTAAATCAAATGGAAAACGAGAAAACAGAGCCAGCGGGTATTGGTGATCACTGTACACGTATACACGGTATACCATTACCATATATACTAGTGACAAGTTGAAACTCGTTCGATCAGGAAAGAGCAACCTGGAATTTTTTGTCACCGAGCTCTCGAGGAGACGAGGTTGTACGCAAACCGGGACGCGGCAAGGGGAAAAGAAGAAGTATTTGAGCAAATCATCATGAAAATGGTGTATTACACTACAGTAGCTCACGAAGATATTTAAACACTATATAAAACTTAATGTATACATCATGCAGGTTACATGGAACATCTTGAAATAACTGTCATTGTCATATTGGAGAAAATTTGGAGACAAAAGCTACTACAAATATATCGCACACGTACGTATTCCAAAAGAAACGCAACTATTTGAAAGTTTGTGAAAAAATTTAGTAAAAGCTATATTTAACAATGTGCACAATTTAATGATTTTTTCCTACAAAACGTAAACTTTAAAAATTTAATATCCTTTCAGCTTAATCTCGTAATTTTCAAATTCACATCAAGCCGTTTCATCGCAGCAATGAAATTTCGCTTCGTTCAACACGCATACGTAACAGCTGGAATATTTTGGTGAGCCACTGTATATATTTTCGCAAACGAAACGCGAAACCGTAATTAGTTTCAGGTCAGAAAAGGTCAGAGGGAAGCATTAATCGAGACTAAAAGGTTTTTTTCGAGCCCGCATAATTAGAAGGCGACACCGCGATATTTCTTTGGCGACGCATCGCGCATACGATACGAAGCTTGTACACACGCGTGGCCGCGATCATTTTTCGCAGGCCACTCGCTCTCTGGCCTGAATTACACACGCGCGCGTGGCCCTCCATGAAACACCAACGCTGCTTTCACAGCCTGTTTTTTTTTTTTTTTTTCTTCTTAGCAGCGCAACGCGTTGCCACCATTCCGCATGCGAATCACGGTCAGCCTCTATTTTCGACGAAAGTGAAAGAATCGAGATCAACGACCCTACCAATCACGGAGAAATTCGCGAAAGAATATATCGACATATAAAAATCCTCCTGCTGGCGATTTAACAAGGAAACGAACGTACTTGACTTAATAGTCTAACAACACGAACAAACTTCATAAATAGAAAGTCTGTGATACACGAGGATGCAGAGATATCAG
Organism: Frieseomelitta varia; assembly: GCF_011392965.1. Taxonomy (NCBI): domain Eukaryota; kingdom Metazoa; phylum Arthropoda; class Insecta; order Hymenoptera; family Apidae; genus Frieseomelitta; species Frieseomelitta varia. The sequence goes on from NW_025110704.1 coordinate 80,391, forward strand.
CTGACAGAAACAAAGGTCAAGAAAGAGCTCCGCGAGTTAGTTACTGAACTATGATTAGATAAATATGAATATACAAAGCTGTATAACAGAGACACGTACTAATGTAAAAGTGACAGGAAGATTAGTGAGTCACGCGACATCAATCGTCAAACAAATTTTTTTTATTTGTCTTTAGTAAGATATACACTTGCCTCTATTCAAGTATCACGCAGCGTCAGGCTCCTACGAAGTATGGTCAACTTCCAGCGAGCTTGCTTCGACGATACAAATGTCACCGACTTTGATACATGCACAAAAACGACTATGTTTTGGCAGTGGTTCGCGGCATGTTCTTCCGGCATGAGGCCTGCGACGAAGTTAAATAGACATCGACATGTGCGCGATAGGGAAAACACTGGGAGACGGCACCCACGCACTATTCGGAGTAAATTGTCAGAAGAACGAGGCCGAACTTACGAACCGAACCACCGATCATCCCGACCACTACAGGCCAAGTGTAGCACCGCACTGACTGCTCTCGCCGTTCACCAAGGCGATAAACAAACTCGTCGCCTCTCCCTCGCGAGTCTGCCCTCCTTCTCGTATCTCGTGTCTTTCTCTCACTAAGTGTTCACTATCCCGCTTCCGCGGACAAACGCCGATTGCCGTGTGCTGCTGAGCAAAATTTCGGTCTTTCTCGCACCGCGGCGTTGGCAATATGGCATGATCTCACTCTCATCACTCTGTCTCACTCACATCACCATTGGACATCTTTGTTACTTTCCTTCTCTTTCCACCAGTGCTCCGTTTAAGGCACAGTGCTGCCACCACACTTCGTCCACTAGCGCATCGCGTCGCAGCTTGTCACCTGGCGTTCTCGATTTTCTGACACTTTACGAATACGTGAATCAAATCAAACGATATTTGGCGACCGAGAACGTTTGCAGTTTTGCGAAAACGTGATGTCACTCGCGAAAATGGTGAACAAGACACATTTATGATGGCTCCATGACGCGACAACGCGATGTACGACATGTTTTGAGCCACTGACAGTCTGCACTGGGCCAGGAAACTGTATTGAGGGTGCTGGTGCCACCTTCTGCGATCAATCGCAACGTAATTTTGTTTAAACTAAGGAGACTTTCATTTTTACAGCTAAAAATGTTTAAACTTGCTTTGAATTAATATTTACATTTTGTAAAACTATTTACAGCTGTGATGAAATATTTGTACAAAAATCTAGTTAAATTCCCTATATTATCTTCCGTGGAACATAAAGAATATCGCAAGCGTTATATTTTCACAAAAATTTACAAGAATGTTGTTTTTCTTCGGAAACTTAATTTTAAAATTCAGATAAAATTTTCGGATTTCGTAACTTTTAATTCTTTTTATTTATCATCTGCAAATAAATGAAATCTCTAACGATAAACTCAATGTAGATTCTAGATGTCTCTACTGTAGCTTTTGAAGTAAGTAGAACAACTAGTCTGTCTCTTCCATTTTGGTGTGTCGTTCCGGGATATCATCATGGTGCGTATATTTAATGGAATCTAAGAAAAAAATCTACAGAAACAATGATAATCCCTTATCAAGTGCATAAACGAATTATCTAGCAATGTATTATAAATTATATTGTATAGGAAAGTTAAAATATTTATGTACTATAATAGATGATTGCAGTTACAAATATTTGAGGTTACGCGAACGTGCATGTGCTTTGAACGTGTTTTTGAATATTTTATTTGTAAAAGAGTGAAAAATGCAATGAGCAAAATGAATCAGAATACAAATATGATTTCAGAGTCGCGTCAGGACAAAGACGGTCAAAAAGGCCGCAAAACTCATCATTGAGAAATACTATACTCGACTAACTATGGATTTCCATACAAATAAAAGAATATGCGAAGAAATCGCTATTATTCCCAGTAAATCTCTAAGAAATAAAATCGCTGGGTATGTATTTACAAAAAAAGTGTTTTTTTAGTATAAAAACATGTTTGAGAATAGTTTTACAAAGTAACAAATTTCATAACCTAATGAATTTAATATTTTATCTAAGTTTCTTTCTTCTATTATTTTTAACAGATTTGTTACGCACTTGATGAAGCGTCTTAGACACAGTCAAGTACGTGGTATTTCCATTAAACTACAAGAAGAAGAAAGGGAACGCAGGGACAACTATGTTCCTGAGGTGTCTGCTTTAGAGCATGATATCATAGAAGTTGATCCAGAAACCAAGGAAATGTTACAGATGCTTGGTTTCAACAACATTCCAGGCCTTCAACTCACACAATCTCAATTGCCACCATATAGCAGACGTTCTTAAAATTTATTTCTTTATATTAAATAAGATTGTTGGTATTGCATTTTTTAATAAAATTGCAAGCTGACACTTTAAAAATTCATTTGATTGATTTATTCGTTTGTACATTTATTCGTATATACATATATTGGTTTCTTCATACTAACAGACTGTTGCTATGCAGGCTGTTATTAATGCAAAACAAAGTGTATTGATATTTTCAATTTTGTAAACAAAAGTCAGTACAGTTTTTTATATAGATGTATGTACTACAACAGAAAACGTGTTTCATGTAAAAGAAAGTACAAATTATTTAATTTTAAAACATACAAATAATGTACAAAATATAAACAATTTGAAGTAAAAATCAGCCATTATGGGACTTAGTTTCATTACAATTTATAATAGTTAATTATTAAAATGAATTTTTTCGTTTACTTTTCTCAATATTTTAAGTAAAACGTTATTAAAAAATATCAATAGTAACTTTCTTTTACATTACTTTTTTTTCTTATAAAATGAAGTTAATATTTTCATTTAGAAGTTTATCAAATTCATAATAGATTTATCATTTGTGTTATATTACAGATGGTAGAAATAATTGTAACGTTATATTCAGAGTAACGAAACTGGGAAAAAAAGAACATTACTGCCGCGAAAGTTCTACATTATCGATCTTTTGCTCCAATTATAATTATATATCAAAGTTATATACAGTACATTAAAAGCACGTACTTCCAACATCAACCATTTTCGCTTTCTCTCGCACGAGTCTCGTCGTTTTAATCGCAAACATAGAAACCGAGCAATCCTATATCTCGTATCGTATTTTGCTAGCGATACCACGGCTCAAATTGCGAAAACGCAGAATACCATATCGAATATAGTTCATTACTCGGAAATATTTTGCAAGAGATAACGGGGCTCGGTATACGTGTACGCGACTGCATTGGCAGTGAAACGCGTCGTCGCCCTTCCAAAGGCGCCCACGCGATTGGGCCGGACCTGGACAAGTTGTTCAGAGGCTGCGCGACCTAGCACGATCCAAGGCTAGGTAGCCTAGCATAACCTGGTGAACGGAGCGAAGTTGAGAAGAAAGAGTAAGAGAAACGGAGAGAGTAGCTGTAATCGCACGCCTGCGAATGTCGGAACTCTCGGGTGCAGGGAGGAGAGACCGTATAACCGGCGAGTCAGTCGACTATTAGTGGTCTGTGACTCTGGAGGTAGCCCGACCACCGCAGAACCGAGCCCGACGCAGCTCGGTTGCGTTCGGTCGGTAGTCGGGGCCAGTCGGGCGCTCCACTGCTCTTTTCGGTCTGGTCGTTTTCCTCAGTCCATCGTCGTTGCGCATCGAGAACAGTTGTATCCTTTCTTTTTTTCGTTCCAAGACACACAACGAAATAGTCGGAGCCAATCTTTTTTTCGCGCTATGTGACGGATATCACGGGGCACCGAGCGTGTACCCCGCCTTTTCTGCACTTCATTTCCCACCCCGTCTTTCCTTCTCTTCGTTACCACTATACACGTACTCTCCTTTGCTCAGAGAAAGAGGGAGAGAGAGAGAGAGAGAGAGAGAGAAAGAGAACACACGTTGTAAACGCAGGCACGTACGTACGCAGACACTCACCGACGAAGGGGCCACGAGGGCCCCGTGGAATTGTGCCTAGGAAAACATGGAGTGTCCACATCTTGCTCAAAGCGTCCAATTCGACGGTAACGACGTAGAAGCGAATTGTACGAAGGATCTACCGTTCATCTGTGCAGGTAGGACCCCCTGCCTTTTCTCTTTTTTGAGCAGCTTGAGATGTATCTGAATAGGTCGAAACCTGGCTTGCACGAGATCCTTTCTTCTCCGATTGGAGTAATATTTTGCACGATTCGTTTCTCGCTCGGGCCCAATCTCGATCTTTCCTTCACTCCTGTTGTCTCCCATCTCCTTTTCTCTCATTTCTTTTGTTTCCTTTATCCCTTGTGTTCTCTGTCTCGCTCTTTTTTTCCCCTCTTCTTGCCATGCTCTTTCTCTTCCTCTTTCTCTCTTTACCTCTCGTGACCGAGGCCCCGGCCGTTCCTCTCGCGGCCTTGAGCCGTCGTAACCAACAAGATGAAACGAGCCATTTCTCTATTTCTCTTTAAAGATACTAATGCATGCTTTCTTTTTATCGAGAGAGAAATAATACCGCGATGACGCTTATGTTCGCTTTCCGTATCTTACGGCCTCTGTATTACACGCGAATATCGATGATACTTCTGGACGCACGACTCCTAGTACCATTCGTATATATCGTGAATCGAACTCCCAGTACGAATATGTATGGAAGTACGTCTCTCCTCGATACACGCGAGTGTGTACGTATCAGTACGTATGAATGCAAGCAAGCTTGCACGCGCGTGTGCGGATATAGTATGTGAAAGTCCACTCCTCTTCTTCGTGCATGCATGTACATATATATGCAATATAATATCTATATGTATGTGTGTGGTGAGTGTATGTGTCCGCCGTTCATGGGTGTCTCTCCACGGACCGAACAAGAGCGTTGTGGACGTGCGCGTGTGCATCGTCCTGCTGGGAGTTCTCAGTATGCGGCGCGGTCGTCATTGGAAAATCAATACCAGACGGCACTAATCAGCTGGCCTGAGATCTGTCATTAGAACTCGCCAGATAAACGTGTTCATCGTTCCAACTTCTTCGTTTTTTTTCTAATTTCTTTCATTTCCGCTCGACGACACGCATACGTTCACATTCTCGACAATCATCGTCTTAGAATTACCTTCGAAATTCAACGAGTAGTGCATTTCTCTTTGTTTAAGAGTTAAAATTTGTTTCCTCCTTTATCTAGTCTTTATCTGTTCTCTGTAGTCTATAGTATGTCTTTGCTACTATATTTGAAATGAATGCGATAGTTTTATTGCATCCATTTAAATCTCCCTTGCCCTACGTGTCCTCCCTCGATCTTCGTTGCAGACGAAATTTTCATCGTGGAGGCTCCATTTCCTCTGCTCGATAATCGGTGTTGCGTTATATCCTTTTTTCTTACTTCTTTCTTTTAGCGACCTCTTACATAGTAGAATAGCAAGAAAGAAGCGTTTCAGCAAGATTCTCGAATTATTTAGTTACAACGAATTCTTTCAAGAAAATTTTAATTTTCATCTCGGCTTTCATGCATAGCTTTTCGGAATCGTGAAGAGTCTATTGAATTCGCGAAGCATGTCCATCTCTTGTCTGAACGTTCGAGTGTGGAAGAAAGGTGGAGTGAAAGAAGGAGAGAGAGAAAAATCGTGAAATAAAACAAATAGTCAAGGAGAGAGCATTGTCAGAGGTGTACCAGCACGGCCCATGACTCAGACCAGCGACTTTTTCCGATTACTTAGCTCAGTTCAAGTCAAGTCTCGGTGTTTTTCCAAATTGTCGAGCTGGTCAATCTATACACGTATATACGTGTGCATGCACGTATGCACACGTGGATACGATACTCCGCCGTCTTTCCCAAGAGATCGTTCACGCTCGGCGAATCGCGGCCGTATCCAGGTTGCAGGATCAATTTAAACATCTCGCGAGAAGAGCGCGACGCTGGTAAAAATTACCAAGCTCGACTCTGGCGCGAGTCACGCAGGAGAAAAATCGTCCCTCGTGGGCTATAAAAGAACCCCATGTTTCACACCCCTCTCTCTCTCTCTCTCTCTCTCTCTCTCTCTCTCTCTCTCTCTCTCTCTCTCTCTCTCTCTCCCGCCCCTCTTCTGCCTCTTTTCCTGCGCTGCAAGCTGGTTCGGGTACGACGTTGCAAAATCGATAACGGCGTCGTTGCTAATCGGATGCCTCGATACCAGTCGCATTGCTCGGGAAACGAATTTTTCCCTGGTCGTCCCTTTTCCTTTTCCCCGGGTTGCATCAAGTCGCGGAAGCTGCTGCCGCTCTGTGCGCGTTCTCGTTGCCTTTCTTTATCTAGTTCCGTCGCTCGGACAATGCGTCGACGAAATTCTTCGACGACGCAACACGCAGTAGGCGTGGCGAATCGTTCGTTACCAACCGGCGAAAAAGAGACGCAACGATATGACAAAAGAGATGGACGAATAAAAGGATGGATGGGTGCTCATTAGATGACTGTCGGTTTACCCTTGCAACATTTTTTCTTTTTTTCCCAGTTTGACGCAACGACGAGATTCGTTTCGGAAACTAGAATTTTTCGGAGTCACCTGCGCACAAGCCTATCTGACGATTTTCGTTCGATTCCGAACTTAGCTGTACTGACGTGATCTTCCAAGAATACAACACGATGATGCGCAACCCGTTTTTTTTTTTTTTTTTTCGAATCAAATAGAAATTTATCGCCCACTTTTTCCTGAGATTAGTCATTCGTTTGATGAAACTTTAATTGTGTGTCTAGCAAACTTTATCTGAATTTGACAATTAAATGAGACGAGGATGGGCGTGGAGCTCCGAAACTTCTTTCTTACATAAGATTGTGTTTAAAAAAATGGGTGTGTATAGAGACACGTGCTTCTTGAAGATTGAATTTCAGTTGGCTCGCCGATGTCTCCAATTTTTATGTATTCGTACTTTTTTTTTTCCTACCTCTAGCAATTTTACATCTTTCTATTTATTCCACCGTTGCAAAGTTTATTTAAGCAGCTAAGAATAGTCGAGAATCGAACGGAGCTATCCAAAATAAAAATAAAAATGATCGAAATCGATTCGATCCCATGAGCGTAGAATCTTCGAATTTTCTTCCATTCGACTTGCCTCTTCGTTGAACTTAATTGCAGAAAAGTGCCTTCTTGGAATGAGATCAATTAACCTAACGTATGTCTACAAGGATTTCCTCTGCTTTTAAAACACGTATCGTGATGCCCGAGATAAATATACGTATGAAAAAAAAAAAAAAAAAAAAAGAAACGTGCATGCAGAATCTCAAACTTGATAGCACTGCGAGACATTTTGCGATCGATCGATTGCGAAGGGGGTGTGTCGAACAGTCTTCCTCCCATTCACCCTGGTTTTACGCACTCTCTTGAGAATTACGTAAGCCGAGACAAGCCAAGAAGATGGTACATAGACTTGGGACTTATGTTATTTCGTAACGATCGGTCTTTATGCTTCCCGGATATTTAAAAAAAAATTCGTGAGATCTTGCAAAAATAGCTGCAGTTGGAGCAGAAATAAAAAATGTTGAATTTTATACAGGATATTATTCTAAATGTCACGTGATTAAGAATAATAAAATAAGTAGTATGTCACAAGTAACGATCTCTTTATTTGAAAATAGCAAGGATGAGACTAAAATGCTTTTATTTATAATTCTTAATTTCGTTCCCATTTTTAACATAAAATTATAATTTAAGTGTTTTGCTATTGTCGATAGTATGTGGCACGGAGAAAAGTACGTGGCTCTGTCTATACTGTGGAGCCATTCACTGTGGACGATACGTGGCAGGCCATGCATTACAGCATCACGAAGAAAATACTCAACACTGTGTGTGTATCGACTGTGAGAACCTGGCAGTATTCTGGTAAGTTTAAATCCTTCGCTTTCGCCATTCTCCGCGACAGTTCGACGAGTCCTAGTCTTTCTCGCGTCAGTTGTTACGATTTTTAATCTTGCCAGCTCACTGCTCGCCATCATTTTTAATGTCTCAAAAAAAGATATAACTATAGATATCGATCGATACAGCTATAGCTCCTGTCACTTAATTCTTTTAATTTCTTTACTTTATTGAATATTCAAGCACTATAGATCGCAATGTTTCTAATATAGTTACAGTCCAATGTCGAAAAAATAAAGAATCCATCCACGAGAGCTTCAGTTATTTAACAACACATGTACTTTACGAAAGAATGCACTTTACGAAAGAATGTACTTTTTCAGTTACATGTGTGACGAGTATGTGATCAACGATACGACGAGTGGCCAAATCGAGAAAATACGTCGCGTCACATTTCACAAGGACGAGCACAAGGAGAATGAGGAAAACTGGAATACGTCGCCGTCTACGACGCCGTCCTCGAGGAGAGAGAACAGCGACGAGAATGACGCGGATGCCCTGTGGAAGGCAGAGGTGGTCGTAAGGAACCTCCGGCCAAGGACAGCGCGGAAGAGGCTACATTCGTTGGATGGTACGAGCGGGGACAATCGGCCGGCGACCAAGCGTAGGAGTTCCAAGATAACCAAAGAAAAGAAGGTCGTCGGCCTAAGAAATCTCGGCAACACCTGTTTCATGAACGTCGTATTGCAATCGTTCAACAACATCAGCCATTTTTGCGAATATCTAACGCAGATGCCGTGTCTAGAGGGTATACCGTTCGACGAGCCACCCACACACAGAGGACGAATCGTCACGCCTGGTCGAGCGAAAGAATTCATGAGCGACGCCCTGCTCGCGGAAGAGCTCAGGAAGGTTCTTCTCGGTCTGAACCTTGGTGGTTCAAACGGTCAGGCAATTTCGCCAGAATGTCTTTTTCTTGTTATCTGGAAAGTCGTGCCGAGATTTCGAGGCTACCAACAACAGGACGCTCATGAATTTCTCACCTACATGTTGGACAGACTGCACACCGAGCTCTTGCAATTGTTGCCCAGACTGGGACACGAACCTCTCGGTCTGCGCGGCAAGCAGAGCATCGTCACGGCTGTGTTCGGAGGCACCCTTCTTAGCGTGGTAAGTCGCAGGATTGTTCAAGGAGGAAGCTCTGTTTAACTCTCGGCCATCGATAATCAAACGCTTTGCGACTGAGGGATGCCGTATCATTTTGATCTTTGAGCACTTTGGAGAAACTACACGAATCTAAAAATCTAAACCTCTGTCAGCTTTGATATAATATTAATGTGTTGCTTCGGTTTTTCTACCGATGCCCGCTTTCTTATGCGTGACACAATTGCATCAAAATGATCCGGCGCTCAGTTAGGCGAGGGTTAATGCGTTTCCAGTTATACTTTGTTATTCCAATACGGAATGACGGGAGGGAGTGCCCTTTCCAAATCAGCATTTTTTTGGAGAGTCATTTTATTATTCATTTTCTTCTTGGGAGAAGCGCGGACAAATTATGGATCGCGTTTCCTCGCGCAGGTCCACTGCATGAACTGCCGTACAGATTCGAAGACGCACGAGCCTTTTCAGGATCTTTCGCTGGATATACCGGACAGACTGCAGAGACGAACGAAAGAACAGGAAGAAGTATGCAGTCTCACGTACAGCTTAACGAGATTCTTCAAAGTCGAAGAGCTGGCCGATAGCGAACTGTACTTCTGTGACAATTGCATGGGAAAGCAGAGATCCACCAAGAGGTTCTGGATACATAGGCTGCCTAATGTTAGCATATTTTTGTTAACTATCTCACTTTTGAGTAGTGACACCAAAAGAATTATTTTCCTTTTGTTCTTTTGTTTTTTTTAATTCTTTCATTATTTCATTCTTTTTTTTTTTCGTTCTTTATTATATTTTCAAAATATATCTAGATCTATATTTAAATTTGGCAAGTTTAAGATAATGATTCTATTTTATTTTAGGTGTTGTGCCTTCACATTAAAAGATTTAGGTGGTGCAATTCCTATCGTTCGAAGGTGGACACACAGGTAGATTTCCCGATGAAATCACTTGATATGTCTGCATTTACAGTGCGTGGCGTGAATGGAACGAAATTGGGCGCTTCGAATAGTCATCTATACGACTTAGCTGCCGTTATTGTACATCACGGTTCAGGGTATGCTTCAACGTCCATTTTTTATGTTAAATTCATATGCAAATTAGGATCTGGTTCGTTCGTAATCTCTTTCAATGTACATATAATTTTATATTTTCATTAAATCTTATCAAGACTTATTAGATGAAATTTGTAACTTGCACATCATCACAATCTATTTTAAAATGACAGTACGCCATAAATTAAACACATGCATATTACATTTATTTGTACGGAAAAATATCAATGAATTTTATCAGACTTATAAGTTAGTTATTAATAGTATTATTCCATTTCTTTCACATTGTAAAACCAACGTTTTTCATCTATTGTACAATGAGAATAAATATTGGAATATCCATTTTAGTGCTGGAACTGGACATTACACTGCCTTCGCTGTTCACGACGGACAATGGTTTCACTTTAACGATAGCTCTGTACGACCAGCAACCACGGACGCGGTCGCCAAGTGTAAACCTTATATTCTATTTTACGTGCGGAAAGAATTCTCCATTCCACCTCCTTTGTGACGTCGTTTCCCCAGTCAGTCCCGTCCTGATGGTGCGAGCTTCGACGACGATGACGATGAGCGAATGAACAAGAAGTAAGGGAAATTTAAACACACGAAGTTGAACGGTGAAATGGCCAGATGGAAGAAACCAGAAAAATCACGCGAGCATTTCAAAGTTTCTAAAAGAGGAAGGAAAAGGACGCCCATTTTGTTTTCTAGCATATTTTTCGGCATTGTTTTTTTTTTTTTTTTTTGTGAAAAATATCGGTTGCTCAACATCGTATAGTAGCTAAATACTACGACGATTAGCACGATGATGAGTATGATATTTATACTTCTATCTTCGTGGTCGTTCGAAGCGAAACCAAACTGTTCAAATGTTCGCGAATGAGCGACGATTAAATATTTTTTATGTAATATGTGTTTCGTTTCTATTGATTTAAGTTCCTTCGTGAAACATATCTCTGGCTTTTTTTTTATAGTTATCAATTGTACGATAAATTAATCGGCAGATAAATAGTATCATTACAAACGTACGCCGTTGACATATCGATCAGTTGTTTCTGTATACGCATGTGTACATGTAGGGACGTACGCCTCCGTGAATCGAGAGCTTCCTCTCCTTTTTTAGAAACGGTAGAACGAAGAAGAAGAAGAAGAAAGAAGCGAAGAGCGAAAGAAGGAAAGAGCGTACTCTCGAGGCAGATCGCAGAAACGCGTTGCCTTTAAAGCTGATTTTCTTTATGCTCCTTTTCGCTGGTCTCTCGGTGGTTGTTGACCACCTCTCTTCATCGAATCGATTAAAGCTCCTCCCGGCCGTATAGCGGAATAACGCGCAATGCGTACCTCGTATATATAGTTTTAAACTAAAGCGAAAACGACTGGTCTTCTCGGTAGATAGATTTTTTCTAGGCTTAGAGAGCGACATCATCGTTATTTCGAAGGAGCTGGTAAAACGAAAACACCATATAAAGCCAACCAACTCTGTTACTTTGAGAAACATGTTACCTTCATCCTCTTGGATACTTACACACACGGCACGCGGATATGTGCATATATGACACACAACACACACGGACACGCACACACACGATTATCGTTCGAGCATACACGAATCGTTTACCATGTGTGTTGACAAAATATACGTATGTATGCATGTACGTATGCAAACACGTTCTCTCTTGTATCCCGCCCCTCCCCTCCTTTTCCCCCCTGCGATTCTCGACGACTCGACGACTCTTATGTGATTATTTAAAGACTTATTTTTTCTATAATGGTAACGATAATAACGATAATAAGTTAAAGAATGCGTAGCAAAAGAACGTTTTATTAAGGCGATAACCTCGACAAACGCGCATCTTCAGCAAAGACTCACTCGTATGCAAAGAAAGCGAGAGCGAGAAGTATAAAAAAAAAAAGGTGAAAAGAAAAGACAAAAAAAGAAGTAAAAAATGGAAGTAAGCGTGCAACACTATTATTGAGGATAAATGAGAAATGTATGAACGACGTATAAATAAAGAACATGAACGACGACATCATACTCTTATTTATCACGATTCATATTCCATTTTCAGTGTATATATTTTGTCAACAAATATTCGTGATTTTATTTAAAAAGAAATTAACAAATTAACACTCTCGAGTCGAGACGTAGACTCGAATGAGTTGGAACAACAACCGAATGCAAATGTACATTAGCGAAGTTCTATCTTTAAGTTGGCTTTCAACAGCCAGAATATTGGCTTTCCAAATTAATTTGCAACGTTTTTTTAAAAGCTTATGTACATAATTATAAAAATGCAATTCGTAGTACCGAAAAGAGCGCAAAATACGAATGTCAACCCTTCTTTTTCTGCAACGAGACGCGTGACTTCTTTCTTACCGATGATGAATCGTCATCTATTCGCGATCGGTATTTAGAAATCGAACAGAGCGAGATCGATATGATCATTCGATAAAATCGTAAGCAGAAGCATTCACTCTGCGCGTTTCTGTCTCTTCTGATGCGCTTGGAATTTTTGTTCCTGGCGAGTTCTTTGACAAGAACATCCTTGGTTGATTTCGGTGTCACGGTCAAACTTGCACGAAACTTTACGCGATTCTTCCGTCTCTCGGTCGAAACGTCCTGCTTCTTGTTCTCGTCCACCAAAGCAAACGGTGCTTTCGCAGATGTCTCTGGTGTTTCTCGCGCGCTTTTTACAAAAAACACCGAATAACGATCCTGCAATTTATCTTCATCCCTTTTGTCATCCGCTTCTGCGTTCTTTGTCCCTTTCTCGCGATCGGAATCGAGATCTTTGAACGCCTGAACCCACAGGTCGTCGCGATCGTAGCGTCTACAAGGATTCTCGGCGCTCAACGGCGTATTCTTGTTACTTTCTCTATCGGACGATACTCGATCGCGAACTATCGACGACTTCTCGTCCGGGGAGTCAGAATTGGGCTCAGGTTCGCACAATTTCTCCTCCGTGCTCTCGTATATCTTGAATTCCCGCAACGACGACAGTTCCGAGCAGTTGGAACTCTCGCATTCTTCCCGGTAGTCCTGGTTTTTATAAATCACGCTGGCCGCGTTCGTCGGCTCGCCACCGTTGTCGCGTCTCTTCGACTTTCTCCACATGGCGGAGAACTTTTTCACGAATCCCCTCATGCCGGACGATTTTGCGTAACGATCCGGCAATTCTGTCCGCGCCACGTAACTGATGATGTCCGCCGGTGAATCCTCGAACTCGGAACCGGCCAATCTGGTTATACTCGGGTGCGTGTCCAGCTTGTAACTCCGGTCTTCCTCGTCCTCGTCCAGGTTGGCCAGCCGCCTGGGCACCTTGAACTTCATCGAGGCGATGCTTGTTTTTTCGGAAATCGTGAAAGGAAATCTGTCCTGGCTTCTCTTCTTGAATCGCGGCGAGTCTCTCGACCTGTCGTGGCACAGCCTCGACGTCGAGGAGGAACCTACCACGGTGAATTGCCCGACGTCGTAGGACGTCTTCTCTGGGAAGAAAGTGGCAGTGTCCGATTGAATGGTTTTCGTCTGTTCCAGATTCAGACTTCTTCGAAACTGATCGGCTGACAGCCTCTCTATAGAAAATCGGAGCTTGTCGTGATTCTCAGCGATCTCTCTCGGTTTCGTTGGTTCCTCGCCTTCTGGAGACGTGTTCGAGGATTTCGATCTCTCCGAGTCTTCAATCAGAATCTCCCGGCATCCGTCGTTCCCCGTTTGGTTCTCGAATAAATTTGTTGTTCGTTCATCTGCCATCCGAGGGGAAAATTCTCCCTCGTATGTGCTTTGGTAATTTTCCAGAGGAAAATCTGTGACATTTGTGACATTTAGAAAGAAACTAGGCTCCCTGGATTCTCCTACTTTTTCTTCGAGATTTTTTACGGATTTTCGTACGTCGCGTCGTGGCGAGAAACTGTCTGATTCGTTTCCCGAAGAGATATTTTGCTCCAGAGTACTCTGTTCCTCATTCTCCTCAGACTTTCTTGAATTGTCGGCAAAAGTCGAGAACCCAGAAGTGTTCGCTGTGTGACTAACACCAGATCCGTCACAGTTCGGATTCTCTTCTTTTCCCTTGCTCTCAGATCGATTATCATCAATTATCTCGACTCGAGATGATAAACAGTTTTTCGACCGAGCTACTGTCAAAACCATACCCGATTTTTCTACGTTCACCAAATCTGTTTTCATGGAAGATTCGGTCAAAATCTCCGCAAACGCGCCGCTTTTCGCGGAAGGCAAGTCCTCACGCGATCTGGAAGCAAACTGAATATCTTCAGGTTCGTTCTCAATGCATCTCGAACCTCTGTTTGCAGATGATTCGGTCGTGTCCTCTCGTGCCGTGTAGTTTCTCGCGAAAGGCGAATCTTCGTGCGATCTGCGATCGAATTGGAAACCTTCGGGGGACGATGAGTTATTTTGACAACTCCGTCCGACAGGAGTAATCATTCGCTTGTCACTTTCGTCAGATTTGTTGCCTCGAGTCGATAATCTGCTTCTGTTGCTGGGAATTTTTACTGGTATCTTGGATCTCGCGTTGATGGACGATCTACGAGACGTTGCCAGCCTACTTTGCCCCATCGATAAATCATTCTCGGACGATCCTAATCTGGAGGCTGTCTTGCTATCGGCGCAAGACTCGCTGCAGGTATTTTCTGCGACACCGTTCGCAGTTGTTCGTCGCTTCAAAGACGCGTTCGACAGGGCCATGATCAGAGTATTTGGATCTAAACGTCCTCCCGAGCAACATTTGCCGTTCGGTGACGTTGAGCACGACGCTTCCTGCGAGTTCAAAACCAAGGTCGGAACATTCGCGAATTCTTTGTCACTGGTGACTCTGTTCGAGCACAAACTCGAACCGTGGGTTTCATGGCTGTTTCCGGTAGATCGACGCGAGTAGAAATTCTCGTTCTGTGAAAACGCGGCGTTGAAATCGTTGACGAAAACTTCCCTGAGGGAGGAAGCTGCGCTCTGATCCTCACTCGCGTTGGACAATCGCGAGGTGACGATATTTCGTGACGATCGAGGAACATTCATCTCGTTGTTGTTCTTGTAATTCAAAATACACCGAGATACCGCCTCTTTGAAAGTCTGCGCGTTTGGCGAGTGAAATGCCAGGTTGTCGTCTGGAGCATTTGAAACATTTAAACTTCGTACGATGGCCTCTGGCGACGCCATACTTTTTGGAGTCGAGGTGGAGTTTCGATCGAAGATCTTCTCATAATCGGCATTCTCGCTGCAAACGCTCTCACAGGTGGGTGAAGTTTGATTTTCACGGAAATTGAAATACCTCTTCGCGATCATTTCTTGATCATTCTGATTGAAAATTTTCTCGCAACTATTCCATTCAGAGTTGTTAGGCAAATTTTTGGAGACATCTGGAGAGATACTGAGAGTTTCAAACACAGATGGCTGCAAACATTCTCTGCGAATTTTTCGCCCAGCAGAGAAGAACGTAGGTTTTTCGTCCACAGTTTCTTTCTTCGCGCTTTGACCACAGTCGCTTCTTGAACTCTCCAGAATTTTATAGAAAGACCTGTCACAGAGTATTCTCCTCGGAGGAGACAACGCGAACGCTGAACGATAGTTCGAACCCTGTTGCAGTTTGTTCTTACTGAAATTCGTTCTTGAAACAGAAGACGCAACATTTCCGAGGCATTCGTTCCTCGAAGAATCGACGATGGGCGATCTTCTCGAGGATAAAGACGATTCATTGTTGAAATTCCGAATTCTCGGATCGTTGACACGTAAATTCGGGGAAATGTTGATTCCTTGAGATGCGAATGGCGTCGAACGACTCGAACCAGCGTTCTCTTCGAAATTGAACTCTGCCTCGCTACCAGAGCTAAGATTCTGCAAGATTACTCCACCGAAGCGTCTGTACGTACTATCCCGCGAAGAGTTTCTCAGAGAAATTGGCGAGACTGATTGCAACTCTACTTTCGGAGAATTCTCGCAAGAGGTGTTGGAACATACACGATGGAACGCGTTTCTCTGAGAACCATTGTTCGTCTCCTCTTCTTGATTACGATACACTCTCGCCGATAGCGACGAATGTCGTTGAATATCATTCAACACCTCGAATTGCAGTGGTGATCGTTGATGTTCAGAATGTCTCTTCGACAATTTCTCGAATTTGCTTTCAATCAACGAATATCTGTTGGCTGTCGAATCGTTCTGTAAATCGGGGGCGCTGCCCTCGCTGGGCTTCGAGACGACTATATTTCGGTCTGTTTCGTTTCCCAGACGAATCATCGCTCGTCTGCGAGCTCGGGCGTCCCTCGCTTTCAAGTCGCTGAACGATCTCTTCTTGGAAAGCGTCGCCTCCTGTTCCACAGTCTCCTCGTTCTCGACGTTCTCCTCTATTCGACTGCTCGTCCCGTGGAAGTAAAAGTCTCGCTTCCGAGAGAGACGCCGGCTGATGCTGATCACACGGCCTGCTAGACGCGTCCCTTCATTTAGCGACGGATGATGCTGAAGACGCTTCTTTAGATCCGATGGCGAGCTACCTTCTGAATTGCTCTCGCTTCTCGTGTTCCCTTCGTCCTCGTTTATCGAGCGATCTGCGTAATCGTCAGAGTTACAGGCTATCAGGCTATTGATTTACTTGATTTAATTGGAGGGAAATTTTCTTATGATACAAACGATATTTTTAGGTTCGCGACTTATGTAGAAAAATGGCAGAGACTTTCAGAAATCGAAGAAACGAAATTTAATATTACATTTGTAGATATTTTCAACGATCGCGTTTACTCTGCGTTTTTTATTAAACTTTTTATTATTTCAGCGACGTCTCGCCTCTCTAAAAATATTACTATCGCGCCGTTTGCTTTATTCAGTGATGAAAACGTCAATATTCCATGAACTTGCGACGTAAAGCAGAAATGCCAGAGGTTATGAGATAGAAAATGAATTGCAGATATCTTTAATTGTCCGATTATTCCGTAATATGTAGTAATTTGTTACTTTATTACACGAAATTGGACCTTTCGATCGATCGAGAAAATTTAGATAGACTGAAACACACTCGCGCGATCCTTATTATTGAATTGCGCGTTGAAAAATGAAGAAATGAAATTGTAGAAGTAAAATTGCAGGAAACAAAGTTTCTACCGGCAGAAGAAAGTAATGGACTCGGAGTCTTCGATTCTGTGGTCTCCAGTGTCCTGCAGTTGGTGTTCAACATGTTAAATCCATGAGAAACATTTCGCTGATTTTTCATTCACGAATTATTAGCATAGCAGAATATTTAAATCGCTCTGTGTCTAACGTGGCACGAAAAGAAACATAAGAATGCGCTTTGGTCAACAAAACAATTAGATCGTGAATGTTTTTAATTGAAACTATTCAAAATGATGCGTGACATCTACGTTTTTCAACATCAATTATCATTTCTTAATATTACCAAACGATATCCTTTAATTTGAACGATACTATCAATCTCGAAATACAATTAATTTTATTTTATTTTACAATACGATCTGACTATTCTAGAAAACATTGTAATTCAATATAATTTGTTATATTTATTCGTACATAATTATCATAGAAAAATTATTATTGATTGTATCATTCCGGATAATTGTAATTATTTAGTACAACAAGACTCTAACGATTTGCAGAACCTTGAAGATATTGCAGGTATGTACATTACAAGAAATTAAATAATACTTGAGAGTAAGAGTATTGATTTGTTTGATAGAAATTTTAATCAATAAACATTTTACAAGTTCTATACACTATGGGAAGATAGTTTAGGTCGTAATTTCAAGGAAATAATTGAAAAGGTTCACGAAGAAATCCTTTTAATTTGTTTTTTTATCAAATTCAAATTAACCCCGTTTATGGACACAGAAATGCTAGCGCCGCGTAGCGGTAGAAAGGTGGAATTAAAATCTGTTG
>NW_025110704.1:98823-100521 GCF_011392965.1 Frieseomelitta varia
ATGAAAAGAAAGCTGAGAGTCTAATTAGGGTAATGCAATCATCAAAGTTCACAATTCATTTCGCTAAATTAGGTTTTTTCGCTTATGAAAATTTCTCTGTTTTACGGGGTAAGAAACACTAGCGCCGCGTTGTGGCAGACCGGAGGAACTAAACGCTCTGTAGCCACAAAAAGAAAATAATTAATTTTAATTTTTCACGCCACGAATTTGCACTCCACGAGCACATATTTCAATGACAATGCTATCAATTACGTCCGCAAATAAATCTGTATCCCATAATCACTTTAGTTTGCGGGAAAATTATGCACTAACCACTGACACTACTGCTAACGTAAACGAAATTGAAACATTCTTTATATGCGTAAATTATACTTAAATAAAACATAGAACGCGAGCTGAGAGTCTCTAAAATGGAATACGCAACCATAACAGTCCACAAATGATTCCTTTTAATTAATTTCTTCTCGCAATTTGTGGAAAAAAAGTCACCTGTCAGTTTTGAAGTGACGGTGGCGCAATCTATTGACAAGTCGGTGGCACTAAAAGCAGAATTTTCTACTTTTAGTACCATTGAGTTGTCAATAGATGGCGCCACCATCGCCTCGAAACATTGACAGGTGACTGTTTTTCCACAAATTACGAGCAGAAATTAATTAAAAGGAATCATTTGTGGACTGTTATGGTTGCGTATTCCATTTTAGAGACTCTCAGCTCGCGTTCTATGTTTTATTTAAGTATAATTTACGCATATAAAGAATGTTTCAATTTCGTTTACGTTAGCAGTAGTGTCAGTGGTTAGTGCATAATTTTCCCGCAAACTATAGTGATTATGGGATACAGATTTATTTGCGAACGTGATTGATAGCATTGTCATTGAAATATGTGCTCGTGGAGTGCAAATTCGTAGCGTGAAAAATTAAAATTAATTATTTTCTTTGTATGGCTACAGAGCGTTTAGTTCCACCGGTCTGCCACAACGCGGCGCTAGTGTTTCTTACCCCGTAAAATACTGAAATTTTCATAAACGAAAAAACCTAATTTAGCGAAATGAATTGTGAACTGTCATGATTGCATTACCCTAATTAGACTTTTAGCTTTCTTTTCATACCACATTTGACCCGTAAAACGCAGAAATAAGTATTGTTACAAATAATTAGTACCACTGAGCTGTCGCTAGATGGCGCCACCGTCGCCTCGAAACTTTGACAGGTGACTGTTTTTCCACAAATTACGAGAAGAAATTAATTAAAAGGAATCATTTGTGGACTGTTATGGTTGCGTATTCCATTTTAGAGACTCTCAGCTCGCGTTCTATGTTTTATTTAAGTATAATTTACGCATATAAAGAATGTTTCAATTTCGTTTACGTTAGCAGTAGTGTCAGTGGTTAGTGCATAATTTTCCCGCAAACTATAGTGATTATGGGATACAGATTTATTTGCGAACGTAATTGATAGCATTGTCATTGAAATATGTGCTCGTGGAGTGCAAATTCGTGGCGTGAAAAATTAAAATTAATTATTTTCTTTTTGTGGCTACAGAGCGTTTAGTTCCACCGGTCTGCCACAACGCGGCGCTAGTGTTTCTTACCCCGTAAAACAGAGAAATTTTCATAAACGAAAAAACCTAATTTAGCGAAATGAATTGTGAACTTTGATGATTGCATTACCCTAATTAGACTCTCAGCTTTCTTTTCAT
>NW_025110704.1:101638-223111 GCF_011392965.1 Frieseomelitta varia
CAACAGATTTTAATTCCACCTTTCTACCGCTACGCGGCGCTAGCATTTCTGTGTCCATAAACGGGGTTAATTTGAATTTGACAAAAAAACAAATTAAAAGGATTTCTTCGTGAACGTTTTCAATTATTTCCTCGAAATTACGACCTAAACTATCTACCTATAGTGTATAGAACTTGTAAAATGTTTATTGATTAAAATTTCTATCAAACAAATCAATACTCTTACTCTCAAGTATTATTTAATTTCTTGTAATGTACATACCTGCATTATCTTCAAGATTCTGCAAATCGTTAGAGTCTTGTTGATTGTACTAAATAATTACAATATCCGGAATGAAACAAACAATAAGTATTAATAATTCTTCTTTTCTGGTGAATATGTATGAATAATTATTCATTACATAAAAATGATTAACAATATAACACACAATGAAAATAACTTCAACATAAGTATGTACATAGAAAATATTAATTATTAAAGAAATGTACGTGTTATGGTAAATAAATGGAAATAACGTTGCAATTATTAATTTTTCGTCTATTTCTACACCTTGTAATCCCTTGCAAATGCATCCCGTGAACGATTTCCTCGTAGGAATACAACGTAGAAAATTCATAGCGAGTGCAGATTAATCAGATATTCATTCATGGGCTGTGTGCAAAGAGGATCCGGATGATTATTATGAAAGTAATAAAGCCCCGGCGCGTTCGCGAGCGGAATAAGCCGAATTTCTGGATTTCATTTCGTTTCGTCTCATCCGCTGGCAAATAGAATGATTGGGCCTGCACGAACAGCGAATACAAATCAGAATACGTTTCGATCATTTGCGAACTAGATGCACGTCTATCTGTTTACATGCATAATACGATACCGCTGCTTATAGAATACAAATATGCGCATTTATTTGCGAGTTTGAAACTGTAACTTTGCACGGAAAAATTTGATAATACTTTCTGGGGCTCGCGAAAATATTAAAATACTGGAAGTTAGATATTATTTATTAACATTACTATATATTACATTATCTCTGTTATTGAGATGAAGCCTTAAAAATTATGTAAAGTATTCTGTTTAGTTTCAAAGTAATTATTATAGACATTGAAACTTTTATTACAGAACAATCACAGTCTGTTAATATACGTACGAGTACAAAAATAAAAATGATCAAATTTAATTATTTTTTAAATATTAATATTGAATAATAGTAAAATATATTGAATAAAGAAAATATATAAAACAATACGAAAAGAGAACGTTTTTCCTAAGAACATGCGCTTCATTTTTTCATAAAAGCGTGCACGTTCGCATCTCCAAATTTCCAACGAACGCATTGAAAATCCACGGCCCACTCGTAACGTGTTCACAAAACGTTCCAAACGTTCCTCACATCACAAACGCGTGTCTACAAGCATTCTACAAGTAGTTTTCACGAGTCCTCTAAATCACAATCGTCGGCTGGCACTTGCAATCGGGCTAAGCTCTGTTATCGACGCTCGTAAAGAACGGAAAATCAGCGATAAAAGGTACCCACATTCTCAATTCGGGGTCGCGCGTGCGGCGAAACGCGCCCACGCGTCCTCTTCTCTCAGTGGAACGGCCAGGGCGCGCGCCAGGCTGCACGATGATCGCTGATTTATGCCGTATTGTCCTCTTAAACTTCTCAGTTGTATATATATATAAACGCGTCGCTTCTAGCCGCGACAATGCACCACGGTCCACCGCTGATCCTGATTTCTTTTCACTCGGGCCGACCGCTCGGTGGTGTATTTCGTTGGAGCGACAATAAGCGCACGGGCCCGAGCAGAGAGCAGACGTTCTGACACACCGTGGAGAATCGCAATCGCAAGTCTGCCGGTCTCGTAGGGTTTCGGGGGGGAGAGAACACGGTCAGACTGGTGCGCTGTGTGTGCTGATAAGTTGCAACGTCGGGCAACAAATTCTGAGGCGAGCCTGCGTGTAGATACGTCGAGGAACCAAAAAGTACATCTACAAAGATATACTTATTATCTTTTAGTTTAACAATAAATGGAACAAAGTGTCTGGCATTGATAAGGACAACACGATAGAATTTTAACGACATAATCTCACCTGCTCCGAAAGCATGATTTTGCTCGAAAAGGCGACAGGATTGCGTTTCGAGCTCTTGGGTGGATGTTGCTTCAAAGCAAAGCGTGTTGATTCAAAGTTTCAACGTTGCGAGAGCGAGAGACGAAGTTGATATCAAAGCGGCCATTCCAACGAGATTGTTTAACGATCTCATCGTCGATCGTAAAACTCGTGATCTCTGATTAGCCGAGGGGGTGAAAACACAGCCAGAGAATGGCCAAGTAAATTTCTGGCTCTGCCTTAACGACACGGGCGTGTTTACGGTAGGCAATGTCCCCCGGTTTTTGTCGGTTTTTGTCGGTAGTTGAAGCACCTGATACGGCCGATGGTTCTTAATCAAAGTATCTCATCGCCTGGAGCATCCCTCCACGCCCAATCTACGCAAAAATCCACGGATATTAGCGCCGAGCGTTTTGCGATCCCTTTATGATTGCGGCCTCTTTCTCCAGGCAGCCGGCTTGAGATTATAAATCAAGCAATCAACCGCTATAAAAGTCCGCCCACGTGGTGGCCATCGCCAGCAACACTTTTCTCCGGGATCAAACGGCCGATTTTTTGTTGCTTCTTTCCTCTTTGGGCGATGATAAAGGGTGAAGCCACCCCCGCGTGGATGCAGGTTTCTACATCATCCTGGAAAATATAACACGAATTATCCACAACGATATACTATGTAGTATTTCAACAATTTTAGATTAACGATAAAACTTGGAATAAACACAAATATACCTATACGTTACACACGCTGATTAAAAAAGTAAGTTAGTTTCAAGTTTTACCAATATAATCTCGTTGGTCAATGGAAATACGTGAAAATTCATCTGACGAGCGTTGGAACATTTTCACGAGCCATTGTAGATTCGTATCAGTCTGATTATAAGAGAGGATAAGATTATAAGTCGTCCAGCGAGGATCGAGATACTTTCGAGACACCGCAGACACCTTTTAATCGTAGTTGTAATCGTAAAATAATCTCACGTTCTATTCAGTTAGATTAACACGGTTCGTGACGCGTTTGACACACCACACACGTTGACCGAGCTAAGCAGAGACGCGCGAACCGCGATAAATCGCTTAATCGCGAGGAGCCCTGTATCCAAGTCTGAATCGGGTTAGTCGGAAATCTATCATTTTTCGAGAGGCGTGGCGAAGCGTTCGTTTAAGGTCAGAATCTATCGATCGGAGCCGCGGCGAGGCCGTGGACCACCGCTGAGAACGCTGGCGAACAATCTGCCAGTCACCCTTCGGTGATCTTAGCACATTCGTCAACTTCATAACCCTGTTGCTGCACCAAACAGACCGGACACGACCTGAGACGAGGGTATCGCACGCGTTCACACGCCGGCTATGGATTTATCAGTCTATCAGCCCGGATATCGTCGTTACAGATACTCCGAATTCGATTAAATATCGTTAAGTAGACCACGGATCTGTTCATGTATTTACGGGAATGTACATAGTATTAAAGAAATGTATAAAACATTCTCGAAATTCTCTGAATTCTTACGACAACCTAATGATCCAACGATACGAATTAAGAGTTGAGATTACAATTTTGATTTATTGAATAGGAGAGATATCGACAAGAGATTCTCTTAATCTTTCAATAAATCATCGTCTTGCGAAACTCTGCACTTCGTCTTTTACAGTCACATTTCGTTCCAAGCACCACCGTACGATACAAAATTTCCCACTTGATTAATTCGTTAGACAGACTGCGAATTTTTATTCATTCGTGAAAGACTGAAGCTACACGAATACATAAAAACATCCTGATAAAGCAGATTCCTCAAATTAATACCTGCATAAAAATTCGCAGTCTATCAATCGACTATTTATGCTATAAAATGATAAATATTTGGCAATCGTCATAACCGTATCTATCCGCGTGTCGACGAAATTCTACGAGAACTGAGGCGAATCTCGAAAGAAAGAATTGGAATTGCCGGTTGAATGTAATTGCTGTCATCGCGAAAGATTCGACCGGAAGGAGGTGGATGGTCGACGGGCGATCGGCTCATTGGTGGTCCGGTATTGTCGGTGATTCGATATCGTTGCATCGAAGATCTTAATCGTTTATTTACGTCGATGAATGTACGTCGGGGCCTACGTATCTACCTGTCGTTTCCATGCATTGTGCGTGACTTTGGCTTTGCCGCGGGACGGCGTCACGATGTTACAAGTCGATTTTATTTCCTGCTTGTCGTCCCATTACATAATAACTCGCTGCCATCGGGACGCGTCTTCGATCATAGATTATCAGCGATCGATAGACATCTACACCGACAACCGTTCCCTCCTCCTCTTTTTACTCCTTTTCTTTTTATTCGTCTAGGATCGTTTGGTCTCACCGCCATTGACTCTTTCTGCGAAACGTAACGTAACGTTCATTTCCGTTCGCTAGTGGCGCGACACCTTCGCAAAGTTGGATCCGACTTGCGTGAATAGAACGATCACCTGAACAAAGTTACTCTACAAATGTGTCGTCTTCGTAACTTTATAATTAATTAACCCTCTGATGTTGCAGTCCATGCTAGACGTTGTCGTACAGACAATCTGAGATGTTTGAATGTGTCTAGTCTACTTATAAAAGAGGATAACTTTCCGCAGGTATATATTCGAAGATGAATGTGTCATTTGTTCGGATGTTAAACCTTAATAATTTTGGCAAGCACTTCAAACAGTAAAATTGGAACTAGAATTTTCATTTATGAGAAATTTAAACATGCTGAAATGGATAGGAGAATACAACAGGGGTTCAAGATGATACTTGCTACGTAATAATATATTAATTGTACGTAATAATATATTAATTATTAATTACCAAGTCGTGGTTCTGCATGAACATTCGCAACGTGGTAATCAATTTGGGGAACTTGCTGAGACTAAACGATAGCTTTAGCCTTCGTTTCGGTGATTTACGCGAGCCAGATCGGTGCCAGTTCCTTTCTTTCGCTCCCCCTGGCATTAATCTTAAACGCATGTCAGCAATAATCACGCGTCTTATATCCCGCGCGTGAAACGAGCCGACCAACGGTAACGATCGTCGATTCCTGCCTTTCCAGAAACGAAAACTCCCGCCTGAGTGATGACCGTTGTCAAGTATCCTTGCGCAGATCAATCGAAACGGGAAGGATGTACCTGTAAAGAGAGGCGATTAGTAATTCTGCTAATGGCGCTAGGAAAAAACTGGCAATTGGAAAGAATAAAATAATACCTTGAAACAAAAGATACAGTTTGCATCCCTCTCGTAAGGGATCGTCACGCATCACAAGGGATTTGAAAAGAAAGAAAAGCGAAAATTGTGTACTCCTGCGGAGAACTTTGACTGACAGAACCTCTCTGTAGGAACGAAACCGTAGTCCTGCTGCTTCGAACATTCGGCAGCATTACAGCTGTAATTGCATCGCTTAATCCTCCCCGGGGGAGCGGTCATGCGACAGTGGCAGCAGCGGTGGTAAACGTAATCCCGTAAAAATGTAAATTTCGCGCGGCGGCCGACAGCGGGGCCGCTGTTTGCAACGCGATGCGTTCGATGCGTGGAATCGTAGACACAGTGAGCATAGTTAGAGCGCATTACAACGCGCGTGTAATGCGCTACCCACGGGCAAATATTCACAGATGCCAGCCGGGAAAATTCGGCTTTGCTCTCGCGCCAGCTACGGCTAACAGGATTTATTTGCTTGTCGGCGTGTGCGTACAGCATGTTCTCTCCTCTCTTTCTCCACCGTGTCTCGCCACGGTGCTCCTCTCTTGGCGCGCGTGTATGTGTGTGTGTATGCCAATATGGAGGAAGAGTGAGTACATATGTATGTAACACATGCATGTATGTAAGCACAAGCCCAGAGTATATAGGCAAGAGAGAGAGAGACGAGAGAGTTAGACTAACTAACGGACTACCGGAGTTCATTAGAGATCGCTAAACTTTAGGGTGCACGGCGAAAAGGGTGAGGATTTCGTTATCGTCGCACCGTGTGCGTGTTTTATACCGTAGCCCGTATCCCGGTGGCTAATAAAAAATCAGCTCGACGATTCTTTCGAGTTTTTCACGCGATGTATCGGTGTATTTGCGAAGGTGGATATTGGAGAGTTTTTTGGGGAGCGAAATTTGGGAGTTGGAATCGAAGGGAAAAGAAAAATTCACGCGTACGAGTGTGAATTTCGTTTCGAGTTGTGCGTCGAATCGGTGATTTTTTTTTTTTCCCCGGCAAGCAAATTCCGAAAATACCGACAGAAATTATTTTGTTATTTTTATAAATCGTCAGGAGACCGATCCATCGAATTAATATTACACAATTAGGAAACACGTTGTCATTAAAAAGATGCAAGTAAGTTGACACTTTAGCGAAAGACTGGATCTGTAAGAGAAGTATTTTTAATTTCTGCAAATTCTGAAATTCAATGCTCCTTTGCTGAAACGTTTTACGCTAATAATATCACTTTCGAATCACGCACGTGTCAATTTTTACTAAACGTTGCCCGTGTTCTTGCTCTTCTCGGATGAAACTAAAGTACATATCGAGGATTTCGTACTCAATCCCCTATTTCGAACGTATCAATTGTTGCGCATGGGGTGTTAAGCACGTGGTAGAACGCGACATGTGCTACCAGCCACCGCGATTCACCCTGTGTCTTACACAACAGGAGAATGGGGCGGTATTGTACGAAGAGAGAGAGAGAGAGAGAGAGAGAGAGTGACTTTTGATCGTTCGATATCCCTTTGGTTAATTCCTTTCACCCGAGTGAATTACTCGAGGATTAACCCCGCCACCCTGCGGAAACACCAGAAGGGATTGAGAAGAGTTTATAGTGTAACGCGACAAGTTTCCAAATCTAGGAAACAAAAGGCAAGGTAGAAATCTAAAGTTCGATGCATAGATAGATTTTTCAACTTTACAATTAGTTCAATTATCAACTGTCGAAAGTAAATGTTTTCTTTACGTTATAAACGAAATACAATGAAAGAAACACGTGTATTTGTAAAAGAACAATGAAATTTATGTACGATCCTCGATGTATTGTCAAATAATCGCCGACGATACACCCGGTGCGAGACAAAGCGAGGACGAGAGAAAAATAAAAGGAAAGAAAGGATCGCAGTAATAGGGAACGTTAATCAAGGTACGATCGGCAGGAAACATCAAAGGAACAGCGGCCGGTGGAATTGAAAATTGCATGCAAATCACAAGGAAAGAAGGAGTTTATTTCTTCCTTTATCTTGGCCGGCCTCCCTTCATTTCCGATCGCTTCCTTCCTTCCTGTCAAACCATCCTCGTAGCCGCAAATTAGCCACAACGCGCAAAAGAAAGTTAAAAGAGGGTTTGTACCCGCCAGCCAGCCATTTCCATTCTTGCAATCTTCGTTCTTCCTGCCTTCAACTTCCACCTCTGGAAATTCGTGATCGACCGACCGTGATCGACTGGCATTTTTCCGCCGCGATAATTATTGTCCTCCCCCCATTACGATGATTTGCATCAATTTAAATACATCTTTAGATTCTGTCTTATTTTTCTGGCGACTGTTCTCTTGGAGTTTACCGTCAAAAATTGTTACTGCGATATTAGAATACCAGACATCAGTGATGATGAAACGAGAGATTTGTAAATTTTCTTTTTATAGAGTTCAATTTCTTGCTAGATTTATCTAGAAAAGGATGTGCTCTTAGAAATTTCCAGCCTTTGCGAGGATGCATTATATTGTTGTTACTGCGATGAATTTGTATTTCTTTCGGGCAGTGACAGTCGTCGAAATCGCGATCCGCGTTTCCTGGGCCATTGTTTTTTGCTAGGCTGCAGAAACAGAAAGAGGGGTAGGCAGGCGATTGCGTAGGTGCGTGGAAGCGTCGTGCTCGGTAACAGGATTACGAAAGGGTGGCTGTGTAGGGGCTGCCAAGCAGAGGGGTGCCGACAAGTGGACCGAATAATGTTGCGCGGTACAGGAAGGTGCAAAGCTGGCACGCATTTCAAGTCCCAGATCATCGAGTACTTGCTCCAGTTCTATTGTCTATTTAAAATTAGACTATTACGCTCGTTATTGACATACTTTATATTTATAAAGACATTTAAACACATAGTAACTTTTATTCGTCGAAAAAGATAAGAGACTTTGATTGCAAGAAATGGTAGACTGTTTAAATTATTTCGTCGTTCTATTAATTTTAATTTATCCTATTAATTTTAATTATCCTTCTCCGTTTTACCACCTGAGTCGCGCTCTTTCCTCGTCTGTTTTTTTTTTATTATCAATATCAAAAATTACCGATGGTCGATTCGAATAATTCTCATCCTGTGTTTCACGCTTTTATTGATCATTCTTCGCGACGAGGAAGAAACGCTCGAACGATGCGAATGTTGAACATCTTCGCAATCGTTGACACGTTGAATCGTCGATTATGGACATTAAACGGGACCTTTGTGGAAATAAAAGTGAGAATTTTTCAATGAAAACAGACCGCCTACTCGATCCCTTCGCACAGATATAGAATAATGCTAGATGCACAGTACATATGCCGGTCCGTTTTGCAGTCAGTAATAATCGACCGAGAGAATTTACTAACAGAATCGAGTCTCGTTGGCCCTTTGAGCGTGGCGTAATGCGATTCGCAAATCGACCGCCGCTGCCGATCACTAAAATTATTGTTCCAGAAATTAGGGGTTTGCAGCCCTTCCTCCCCTCTCCCCACTTCTTCTCGCCCCTTGCTTCACCTCTTGATAACCCGCCTGCGCGGTATGTAGCCACCGAATCGACCAATGAGCAGCCAACCACGGGGGTGCATAATATTTAGCTAGTGCAACTCTCTGTACCCCGTACGTAATACGTACCTGCGTACAGATTTTCCACTAGGACTCTGTACAACTTTCTAGCT
The DNA here is from genome assembly GCF_011392965.1 of Frieseomelitta varia. Lineage (NCBI taxonomy): Eukaryota > Metazoa > Arthropoda > Insecta > Hymenoptera > Apidae > Frieseomelitta > Frieseomelitta varia. The sequence continues at coordinate 110,607 of NW_025110704.1, forward strand.
TTTATTTCGTAGATATCGTAACACTTCCCATGGATTGGATTTCATTTTGCGCTTTTGCCGAAATTATTTAATGACACAGGCACATGCACACTGTTGCTTAGAAGTTTGGAACAGCCATCACCTTTGGATAGAACGATTATTTTCCTGACGAAAAATCTCTGATTGTCAATTCCAAGTAGAATCAATTAGAATTGTCAATACTTTAAAATAGTAACATTGCAAGTAAGATGTTTATTCGTTTAAGCAAGTTATTACGTTTCTTGAAATTTCAATATATCAATGGAAGCGCACGACTGCGAATATCGATGCAATTTTTCTATATTTCTGATTCTTTCGTAGAAAGATATTCCCTGTTTACACGTAGCTAATATTCCCTCTGCTCTGATATATAAGTTGGCTACGTGTATTCGAAACACGTGCGAACCGAAGCTATAGACTCAGTTTGCCGAGGAAGCTTGGGATTTTAGGATTTCGCGATTTCGCCGAGATAAAACAGGGAGAGAGCGAGAGAAAGAAAGATTCTCCGTAAAGGTAGTATATAACTCGCACAATCGTCGTTGTTTCTCCTTGTCCTATACATATATAGTGCAACAGAGTGTACAGACAGTTTCAAACACGCATCGCCAAGGAAAAGTAACAGAAAAGAATTAATTTCAGACGCTCGGATAATTATATTAGCCAGGTAGAGAGAAGAATATTACAAATCAATCGCATCTCATTGAAATCAATTCAATAAAATAATTAATCAAAGGAATCGCAATCTACAGCTTATCGGACGTCGATTCATCGACCAATACTACTTGAAGCTCAGAGTTCAAATAATTAGCAAACGAGCACAAGGAGACTGCTTAGACCACTCAAAGAATTAAAGAAAAATTCTTTAGTCAGTTCTGTGATAAATGTCAGATTTTTGAATCGTCCTGTACGCGTGTGTATCGCAAGCAGTCCAGGGTGTGTAGCGACAGAGAAAGGGCCAGGAAGATCGAGGGCGGAGCACGGACGTAGAAGAATGAAATGATCGAGTTATGCCTGATTGCCGCTTGTTGTTCCAGCTCGATAAACCGGACTCGAAGCCACCCGAATTTCACCTTGCCCTCCCCAATTTTACCCCTCGGTCCACCCTCCGCAGCGTAATCATCTTTCGGTGGCGAGTTTCTTCTGTCCTCTCCCGCGAAAACCAGCCAGTGAGGAGATTCCAGCCTTTTTTAACTTATCACGGTTCAGGCTAGAGCATCTCCTCCTCGCCTCGACGTTCAAACGCCAGGTCGATCCTGCTGAAATCGCGAAGTCAGCGCCAAGGATCTTTAACGTGTAATCGGATTCGCCACGATTACGTCGGGGCTTCCGTATATACGCCACCGGAGCTTCTCTTCATCCTTTGAGGATGATCAGGAGGACGATACCTGGAGCTTTGATGTTACACGGAGGGAAGGAGAGGAGAATGCGGATGACTTAACGGAACTTGCTTCGTATAGATGGTAATAAATATTTGTATCTCGTTATGGCGAACTGTGGTAAATTCTAATACGAGGGGATTTGCTGAGGATGATTTGGGCGTTTTCGCTTGAAAATTAAGAAATCTGAAGAACTTGGGAATTTTCGAAGTTCAGAAGCTCAGAAATTAAGGAATCTGAGAATTTTGGGACGAATCTAGGATAATCACCGAATCGTCAGAATGTAGAAACTTTTAAATTTTAGAGTTCTGGAGTTCGAAAAATTTGAAATTCCGAATCCCTTAGGATTCTGACACATTAAAATATCTACATTGTTAAAAGTTTGGAATTTTGAAACTTCGAAGTACAGGAATTCTTACAGAATCCTTCAGAATTTCCAAATCTCTGACTTAAGGAAAGTCAATGGATACTCTGTAAATATGCTCCCCTTGACACGTGAAAAACATGATCGCCACTTGTTGGCTGGACATATCAACGTTCGCGGGGGGAGAGGAGGGCAATTTTTTCGACCTGGCTTACTTTTGTCGTTGTCAACGACGTTTAATTCACCGTGTAACCGTACGCGGGATCGAGTTAACGTTAAGATCAAATTGGATTTGGCGCCGGCGCTGGCCCGACTAAAACTTAGTCATCCGGCAGGACCCTCCTAATCCGTTTATGTTCCTTCGTCTGTGGCTGTTTCCGTCGTCTCCGCGGACGACTACGTACCTCGGGCGGAATAAAGAAAATCACCGGGAAGAAAAGGAAAAACGACTCGGCCGTCGTCGTCTCTGGGACGAATCGGGACTGGTGTGCCAGTGCTCGTTTAACTTTTCACTCGAAACGAGGAACGATCGATACGACACGTGAGAAGAAAGATGTGCATTGTACTCCAATTCTATATTTTTTGGCGAGCGGATCTCGAGAATTTTGAAATTTAAAAGTTCAGCAACTTGGCGACCAACTTGAGAGAGTTTTGAAAATATAGAGATTTCAGCCTTTCGAGGAGTTTTAATAGACTCAGGAAGAAAAATAAGAGATACGAGAACTTGAACAGATCACAACTGACTGGACAATATTTTGAGATAAAAAAAAAATGCACTATTCAACGATTAAAGATTTCAATTAAAACGTTATATATATCGTATTGCAAGAATTAGGTGATTCTCCTGCAACCCTTAAGGGCCTCCCGAGAGCATCGTGTAAAAATTCAAGAACTTCGCAAAAACATGAATGCTTGAGGGGAAAATCGAGCGAGAAGGTCGCGCGTTGCTCGCGTTCGCGTTGCTCGCGTACCTCTCCCTCGGTGCGCGGTTTTCAATGGGAAACAGAGAGAGGTCCCGGCGAATTTTCCACGTACCCATCGGCGGAAAAGTAAAATGGCCGTTGGCGTGCGTACGGCGGTTGATCGATAAAAGCGTCGCGACGCTGGGCGTGTCCGTCGCTGTGCAAGCCGCCTCCGCAACGCCCCGCGAATCGCCGCGAAACTCTCTCGCAAAGTTTACCCGTGTCGTTCGACAAACCGGCGCACCTACAAAAAGGCCCGGGCCTTCTGTTAACAAACTCTGCCTCGCTCTCTTCGCTCCTCTCTTCTTCTCTTCCCCGTCTTTCGTTCGAAATAATCTGCCACGGTTCCACCGTTCTACGTTTCTCTTTCGCATCCCCCCTCCCCTCCTCCCACCCCCGCGAACCTCTTCTTCGCGAAACTTGGAAAAACTTGTTCGCAAGTTGATGTCCATTGTTCGTTGCGATATCCAAACGTTTCAGACTGCCGTAACTTCGCGAGGACAAATATCGACTGGAGAACGAATATTTTGGAATATTTGGCGTCTTGCAAATCTCCGAAGTATCTTGGAATCTCTTGGGATTTACGAGCCTGAAATCTTGGAGTTCGTTTGTGCCATAGAATTTGTCAAATTCTGTCACGATCCATACTCAAAAATTTTAACCACGACTACACCCGTGCAACTGTCCTTGCTCCGGTCTAACCTTCGCGCTTTATCTCTTCTTCCTTTCGAATCGAAGGGGCAGATACTGATACCGATACCCCAATCCAAACAGCGACGCTTGCTTTCAATAAGATTCCCCGAAGGAATAATTTGGCAGGCGTACGATCAAATCAACCAGGCTCGTGTTTTTCCAATTGAGACGTCAATGTTTCGCAGCGTCTCTTCCTCCCTTGGCCTCTGTTGGTCTTAGCGAAATAAATAAACGAGCGGCGTAATGGCGTTGAAGAGGAAAGAAATCGGTGCCGGTCGGTGGAAGCATGCAAGCGGTGCAGAAATTGGTATTTAAAAATATGCGCGCCGACAGATGCGGTTTCCATGTCGCACGCTTCCAACGGCTCCCATAAATATGATAAGGCCCTATAAAGAGATATACGAGCCTATAAGCCGGTTTCGCGTACCTACCGACCACTCGTCCCCGACCGACCAACCGATTCCCCGGGGCAAAACGAGGAGAAGAAGGTGGAAAAAACAGCCGGGAGACGAAGATCGCGCGTTAACGTTCATTAATTCGAGGGTTAATCGCTTGGAGTCCACCAACATCGTGACAATGTTGCCGTTTTATTTCGAATGCAAGTTGATCCTCTGCTGTTCTTCTAGGATGCAGTGTGGAATGACACTAGGATTCGAGAGTCTAGAAGTTTCAAGATTCGAAGATGACTGAGACTCTTGACCAACAATTTAAAGATACGAGGACTCGGAAGTTCAAAGATTCTCAAATTTGAAGACACAAAATTGCACTTTAAAGAGAGATTTCCCGTCTATCCGAAATTGTTAAACGACAAATAATCTAACAACGAACAATTGGGAGTTTGCATTCAGATTGATCATGCATTAATCAAAATTTCGTTCCAATAGACGGAGTTCTTCGTACAAACATATTTCTAGGTTCTCTTTTTCTTTCACATTTCACCGTTTCACCATCACAATATACCCAAGCTTGTCAATAAAATTTCGAAACACACCTACTCCCGATGTACATACTTTCGTCCCCCGCTCACCGAAATTTCTACCCTCATAACCAACGAAATGTAAACACACGGGCGAATATTCTCTCATGGCGTTGTAACCGATTACACGGGCCGATTTTTCCGCTCTCGCCCGTATTACACGCGCAGGTCGGTCTCGTCGCGTTCGTTCGTATAAAGCGTGCACGTGAAGTGAAACGCGCGCGCGGTGTGCTCGTTGATTCGAAAGGAATAATCGGATTAAAGGCTGAATACTGGCTGCCGCCGCGCCGGGGTGCGCAGTTCATTGTGAACGTTGACTCGAGAGGGATGAAACCGAACGTAGCTATGCGGAATACGGGCGGTTCCTTTCTCCTACGACAATCGACGCTTCCAGGTCTGACCGAATTCGATTCCGTGGGGCCGAACGCCCAGGCCACGTGGCCCCTATTACATAATATTAGACTTACACCCCCTCATACCCTCTTATTAGGACGTCGGTGAGAGCGTGCAACAACCTTGGCGATTCCACTGGAATGAAATCGCAGTCCCACGCGATCATCTCGAGTGTGATGCCGTCGACGATGATGGTCGCGGTGGTGGACTCGCGAGGGAGACGGTGGTTTCTCTTTTTTCTGATTTAGAAGGGGAGAGAATCACGGGGAGAGACACATCGCGTTCGTATTCCTTCAATCGTTGACCGATGATATTGTTTTAGAATATTGAAAATATATAGAAATCGTGAATATTCCAAGTTGCGATTGATTGAGATGAAGGGGTATTTTCCACAGCTCGTTTATTAATTTAAACATCAGAGATTTAACTCTGTTAAATATTGAATACTAATACCTAAGGAGTGTAATCGTAACATCCCTCTCCACATTTTCACAGTAGACTGTCCTAAAATATAGCTCCTACACCTACGATCGTCCTTGTAATAATTCTTAATTACGCTCCTTCTCAATTACCTCATTATTCACCTGATTACTCGCAGCGCAAGCGCACAAAGGGAGAGACAAAGGCCAAATAACGAAACGACAATCGGCGTTTAATTTTTACGCGAATGAAACTTTTGCAGGTGGGCATTGAAAGGTGAGTGGGCCCCCTCTGGGTTGAAAAGTGTCAATCTGTCGATTACCGACGAGAAAGAAAGATTCGATGTCGGCTGGATAACGGTGCAAGATATAGTAGATGGCTATCGATTTCTCTCTCTCTCTCTCTCTCTCTCTCTTTCTCTTTCTCTTTCTCTCTCTGGCGACTAATTATCGCCAACATTATCAGCGCGTTGCGGCAATTTCAGCTGAATCATCCGCGTGGACGCACCTGAACCCTCTGGCCGCGAGGAAAACGACCTGTTCCCAAGCGAATCGTGCGAATAGGCAACGCAGTCGGTGCATGTGTGTGTATATGCATGCGGTCTAAGGCCTCAGCGCGTATAATCGCAGCGATCCCACGAATTCGAAACGAGATACGCGTACGGTTAACGCGCTTAGGTTTGTGCTCGCATTCAGAGGCGACTACGTTCCGGATTAGCAGTGATCTCCTTTGTCGGGGCAACGATCGGTGCACCGCCGTTATATACCATGAGCTAAGGTTTGCGTATCGCATGATCGGTGAGAACGATCGATAGGTGAGCTGGACGAATGGGGAAAGGATTGGCTATTTTCCTCCGCTCTTTTGATAATAGTCTAGGTTTATTTATACAGCGACGGAGAGAAGGAAATCTTTTCTTCAGAAAAATTTGGTTTTCAAAAAGTTATGGCATTTCTTTTTCGCTGGATTTGGAGAGAGTTATGATTTCGACAACTAACGATGTAAAAAGAACCAAATTGATTCGAATTAAAGGGCCACGGTGAAATTTATTTGACTTTTGAAAGATATAAAGTAAAATTCCAAAAACTTGATATCAATAAATGCTACACATTTCTACCAATGAACTAAAATATAATCATTTTGTTAATTCATCGACGAATCAAAGTAATTCGAAATGGTCTGTCCACTGTTAGATTCTCTCCATCTAGTGAGAAATCACTCTTTCACAAGCTATTGTGCGTCGAAGGAAGTTGCCAGAGCTATGAAAACATTACAGACTTTTTTTACGTCATGTTCGAACGTGACAGATCTCGCAGGATACTCTAAGAAAACGTCATGACATTCCCACCCGATGACGGAATGACCTGTGCTATTGCAGGTGAGTAAGAATCATCGGCATCCGCTATCAAAACCGTTCCCTCATTGTACTATGGTTTTTCTTCTCAAGTGAAGATCAATCATTTGCTGGACCTCCGATTCTGACGGTCCATCGACCTTGTTCCGAACAATTGACGCATTGTGCCACGTTCACCTTGAATCTTTCATTGGGACAATGAAACGAACGTTCCTCACGAAAGTTCTTAATCTCTAACACCGAACGATCATCATCGATAAAGACAGATTTTTTGGCTTTAATCGTAATTAAATGAAACAGAGTTTGTTCGATTCTTCTGGCGCTAAATATCAGCATTATCGGCGAGTGACAAAGGTTTTTAATCATTTTCGAACGATTTCACACATCGTTCAATATTTCTTCATACAAAAAAAAAAAAAAAAAAAAGAAAAAAGGAAAAGGAAAATGATTTGCGAATGATTCAAGATAATCCCAATGTAGCAATTGCTTACACCAACCACCCTTTCTAAAAACCATCATGTAAAAAGTGCTATACCGACTCGTAAATACAGATTTGGTAAAATGAGTACGTTGGAATAGCAGTCGGGTTCATTAGCCAGAGGTATCGTTAACCTTCGTTAGCGTAGCGATCGCGGCGCGGTATGTTCCGCGCGGATTCGAGGAATTGCCTTACAGCCGGAAATTTCGCCAGATATTTATGTACCGGAGCCGGAGGGATGCAACTGTCTACCGTATAGTCCTGTAATTTCGGGATTTCCACTTTCCAGGCGTTCATCGGCAACGATACAGAGACACGGTTCCCAACCTGTCGCTTGCCACCCCTTTAAGGGTCGTTTCGTTTCAAGAGAATCCGAGACTGAATCAGATAGATTCCAAAAAGCGAAAGAGAGTGTAACGACGGGTGATAATAAAAGCATATCAATAATACTGACATTAATATTAATTAAATATCACTGAATAGAAGTTAAAATTGTATTTAAACATTACGTTATTAACGTTCTTGAATATCGCGTTAAATTTTGCCAAATAATCATCTACAAGACTCAACCCCTAGAAATTATAGAATGGAACGACGATCATTTGTCCTGTACCAATCTCAGAATCATTGGAATTATCATTCGAATGAGATGACCAATGTACAGGCTGACAAAGTGTCAGGTTATTCGACAGTGATAAGCGACAAAAGGTTGGGAGACACTGAGGTAGAGGGAAAGAGTACGCGCGACAGCCTCCCCAACGCGTATCTCTCATCCTTCGTCTACGTCACGCTCTCAGCTTCCTGCTCTGTGATCTCAGCCCGTCTGAGTTTCATCCCTCTTCAAGTTAGCTAACAGCAGGATCCTGCACAATGTAGTCGTGATTGCAAATCCGCTCGTTATCATCAAAACTGCGCCCGACCTAACGAAACCCACCCCCTCGACGCGCGCAACGTTCTCTCTCGTTCTCTCCCGCCTGTCTGTCTCTCCTGCCTCGTTCCGCTTCTACGCGAGCTGTATCATCCTGTCGTTCCTTTGACGCGACGAAGTAAGTAAGTACTTTCAGAGAGTAAAGAGATTCCCTGCTTTCGCGAAATTTTTCTCCTTGATCGAGAGAGTTCGAAAGTCTCCCTTCTTACTGCTCTTCTTCTTCTTTAGCTATGTTCTTACGTCGAGCAATTCAATCACTAATAACGGAGAAGCAAAATTTCGGTTTCTGACGGTTGATTCGAGTGGAAGTGACGTGAAAGTTGAAGATGTTGCGAAGACAGAGTGTTTTCTGGTTTTGAAATGTTTTTCGGGGCGAAGATAATTGCATCCAGACGCCATATTAGAATATTTTTAAAAGTTTCGAGAATTAAAATTGGAAAGCTGTGGAATCGAGGTGGAGGATATTTAAGGAATTTTCAGAAATTTTCTTCCAATGTTTAAAATAAAATGAAATCTGTTTTTAATATTCCAAGATTCTACGATACTAATTTTTCAATATTCCAATACTCCAAAATTCCATTCTTTTTCACCAAATTTCTATTCTTCGTTTCAAATACACTTGAAATCTCACTCTCTCGCTCTACCTAGGCGTAAATAATTAACAACGTCAACTACATTTCCCGAGAACGGAAAAAAGAGGCTCGCGGTTTCTCACCGAATATTTTCCCAGGAATTTCCCGACGTCCAAACGAGATTATCATAATAAAAGTGATCCAAAGGGACCTGTTCGAATTTGAAAGCGACTATTGTCGCGTAGCCCTCGATACTCCATAAAAGAATACAAATTCGAGTGAGCAGCCTGACGTGTCACTCGCGGCAAACCACCTGCTGTGCAAACATGCAAACTCCTGTTAAAAAATCCAGCGACACGGCAGCCGACTTTCTTTCACGGTTACGTTATACGAAACACTTGACGTTAAATGGAACGCTGATAAACCTGGCCTCGACCTGGTCACGTATTCCACAAGATCGTAGCATTTTTTTCTTTTTTTCAGGTTACATTCGCTGAGTTGGAAGTAAGCAGGTACAGTTGATGAATTTTTTATTAGAAAGATATCTGATTTAGTGGAAGAAGATATTTACTATAGGTTTGATATTGGAAAGGAAATAATCCTTAAACTAAAATTGTGCAGAACACCCCTAATAAACACCATCATTCAAAAGTAAATAAATTGGACATTTACCATTTTTATGGAACTTGCTATTGCTAAACAGTGTTCATTGTTAGATCCTTTCGTAAATTTACGTGTAACGTGTTTTGTAATGTATTAAATTGCCTAATCGAAGACAACTGAGCAACAATGTCGCACACACGCTAAAAATCCAAGGACCATGATCGTCGATACATACACGATTCCGAAGGAGAAAGGGAACATCGATCGCGAACGGGATTCTCGATGGTATCGATTAATGCGACAGAAGAGTGCCGCCACGACGCATACGGCCCGCTTGTCCCCTTTTGCCAGGATCGGCATCGCTGGAACCCCGTGGCTCCTTTTTCCAAGGATCCACCGCGTGTCCTCGCAAGGTAGGACCTTTGTCCAGCCTCGCTCCCACTAGCGAAATAATTCGACCGCCATTTTTCTCGCTTTATACCGGATAAGCGTTACTAATGGCCCTGTTCCCTGCCGATCGCCAAGACCCTTGGGACAGTCCGTTGCCGGTTCTTGCACGCGTAAACGCGTTTTACGCACTCTTACACTACCGTTCAAAAGTATACCGAATATACCTGGTCACAGTCGATAAAGCGAGATCCCAATTAAAGAACTGGGAACAAACGGGATTCCACTATTCAAACGTAGATCAGAGTGTTCTGAGATGCTGATATTTGAAAGTTCGAAGATGATCCTCAAATGTTTGAATTCTCGAATTGCAAAGCTCCCAAATTTCGAAGTTCCCAAGTTTCTAAATTGTCCAATTGTCACACTCTCAAATTTTAAAACCCCTAAGATAGACTTGCGTTCCAATATGTTGAAATTCCAAGAGTCCAAGATTCTAATTTTTCGAATATCCAAGGTTCATAATCGAAGATACTATTGTATTAATTCGGCCGGATTCGAAGGGTTGGTATACTTCTGAACGATAGTGTACCCACATGAGTCTTTGTAGCGGCTGCACGCGCGCGTTTCGCGAACCTGTGCGAACACGCGCCTACGATGATCTTAACAAATAGGGAGTATCGCACCGCATCGGGAACGTATAACGCGCATTTGTCTCGAAAATGTTAGGTCGGCTGTGAAGGCGTCGCGATAAATTCAGAGAATTCGAGACTTTCTCGTTTTTTTCCTTTGTAAACGAGCAAAATCTCTAAATTTAAAATATAATTTTAGACTCGAATGTCTCTACAATCAAAATACAAGTTCCTCTATGTTTACCTCGTAAAATTCTATCCAACGAGCCTTAAACTACTGTTAATTTCGAGCAGCAGTATTTTCTGTTTCGAGAAATGCTTCGAGTCGCACGTAAACCTACGAGAGTTCTCTCTCGCGTCTCCATTGTTTAACATCGTCGTCAAATCGGCCCGAGGATTTCATTTTGAATATGAAACACCGGAATACATCTGCATGCGGTTTCGCAGCAGGTGTTCCACCTTTCCTTTTCTGCTTTGAATCGTACTTCACACTCGAGGAAATTTCTATCATCCACGGGGATGCAATGGGTTTTGTCGTCTTTACCGCGAAGTCACGTTCGAGACGCGGGCTTTTTCACTCAGGTAACAACCCGTGTGCCACGGATGAAATTCCAAATGATACATGCCCTTTCACTGAGCTTTTGATACCATCACGATATTAAAAGAATTCCTAGTTATCTCCCTCTCTTGTTCAGTATTCATTTACAAGTAGAAATTTTACAAAAATTTATACTGTATTGAAATTCCAATATTGAAACAGGCATACTGCCTAAATTACTCTAACCATTCATCCGTGGCCATCGGTAATAATACAATAACGATTTCTATGTCATATTTTTGGCAAAACTCTACAAAAGATCAAACCGTTAGTGTTCAGATCTCGAGTAGCTGTTACTTCGTTGTTCCGTTTTTCATTAAACTCTATCAATAATTAAAAAATTCTTAAAATTCTTTCTACTTTCTATCCTATACTAGCGAACCAATGGCGAATAAACGAGAAAGTCTGCTAAAATTCACCAATTAACAGATATTTGACGTGCATTCTCTAAATTTTTGCATCCTTAAATTTTCCCTCCACAGAGACCCGCAGTCTTCCAGTCCACCGATCTTAAAATAAGGTGAAAGAGCGAGTTGACCATTTAGTTACGCTTCACCCCCAGACGTACGTCCCCTCATCCCCTTCCGCCATATATTTATACATACACGCGTGGACACATATTTTATATTTCTTCGTTTCCTCTTTTTATTTTCGACGAGTTTGGGTTCTCGAGGAGGTTCGAGCACCTGTTTGTATTTCTGCTCCGCCGACACATAAATCATCCCGGGAATGGACTAACGCCTTTTATCACTGCTATTCCTCTCCAACTCTTCTCTCTCTCTCTCTCTCTCTCTCTCTCTCTCTCTCTCTTCCTCTCTCCTCTATCGAAAGCATATTCTTCTGCGTGTAGCGCAAGCGTGTGTTGGTTTCTAGTCGAGCGACCCGTATACGCCCACGTTCTACAATGAACATGAATTTTTCGGTTTCGGGACCTAGGGAAACTGTCAAACGGGTCTTCGATCCTATCCCTCGTTCCATTTCCCTTTCTTCTCTAGTTTTTATTGCCGTGGCGCGCGTATTCACGCATCCGTGAAATCGAGTGTTTCTTGAATTATGTGCGTGGTTGGAGGCAGAGGGACGAGTGCTTGATATATTTTTCGACTGTGGTCAAACAACTGTGATAACGAGATTTTTGGGTGTTTGTTTTAAGTTGGAGGATTTGAGAGGGAAGAACGATCTAATGTTCCAAGATATCGAGATTGCAAAATTCTAATATTGTAACTTTCCAAAATTTTAAGATTCCAGTGTACTCCAAAACTCCAAAGTTTTCGAAATTCTAACACTCGAAAATTCTCAACACTCAAGGCTCCAAAATTCCAAGAATCTAATATTCTTTTTCTACGCGTTCTTGTATAGAATATTTATTTTGAAACGTGTGAAATTTACGCTCAACCAATACTCGATACATTTGTTCCACGAAGGTCCAAGAAACAACCCCAATCTCCCACGCACAAGCTCGAAGAACGAAACCACAGTGTCGAAGAAGAAACAACCCTCTCTAAGTACCAACCCGGCGATAGAAGAAAAACATTCAAGAAATCATTCTACGAGAACTTCTCGCGAGAAGAGCCCGAAACGAAGAAGCTAGCGGCGACAAAGGTGGTACGTGGAGAGAAACAGAAAGTGAGAGACGCGATCGCGGCGAAGAGCAAAAGAAAGCAACAACCCTTCTGCGAGGAACACGTTGCTCGCAGAAATTTCGTTCGGGATGTGATTCCCCCACTTGGTGTACGACATTGCGAGTGTGAGTGGTGCGTTCTCGCGGATGGAACATGGGCGTGACAAAATAGGCGGAGCTTTGGTTGTCGTTCCAGGGTTCTTCACCCCGAAGTACGTCGTTCCTCTGCCGGCAACAACCCCGAGCCGAGTCAGGCAACTCCATTCCCCTCCACCTGGCCTTTCAGACACTGATACATGCGCGTACGCGTGTACGTACACGGAACCAGGAGCGGAAAGAGTGGAGAATGCGCGAGTGAGAGAGCGTAGCGACGATTGCAAAGCGTGGAAGGGGCAGGATCGAGGATGTCAGTCTTTCCCGGGCTACGGATCCGGACAGCGCACTTTCTGCGATCCTTCTCGATCCTACGTCGATCCTCACTCGATTTCCGACTCCTCGATCGGCGTTCTGACTTATTGAGATTAATTTCAAAGAGGACCTGTTCGGATCATTGCCATTGCGTTGCGGAATTTTTGGTTTTCAAGTGTTGTGGACCTTGTGGACTGTAGAGATGAACCACTGACAGTTTAGCACATGCATGTGGTATTATTGGTACATTTGGTGACTTCTTTTCGGTTGCTCGGGATGAAGAGACGGAGTTTGTGAGTCGAGAGGAAGATTTGGAGCGATTTCTAAAGAAGATGAAGGTGAGTAGACGAGGATTTGATGAAGATGTCGACGGGGTGTGGATTGGGGGTTGTGACTTTTCAATTGGGGTGCTTTAATTGAAACGTTTCGGAGATTGCAGTATTATATTCGCCTTTCTACTACGTCAAGTTGAAGTAATTTATATATAAATAGTCAATTACAGACTTACAGATGTATTTCATTGTAATTATGTACGTTAATTAAACATATCAGGTGAAACATTTACATTGAAAATTGTAAGTAACTACTGCGTAATAAATTTTTCAATAATATTGAAATAGAATATTAATAACTGATATATCAAAAAATATTCATTTGAAAATTCTTGCATTCTTCTTTTAATTCTTCAAACTCTAATATAAAATACAAAATTCCCTCTAATTGAAGTATTTTACCTTGGTTTCCTAAATAAAATTTCAATATATATTTACAACCTCAATGCGAAACTTGCTCCGTCAATCTATCGAAATTAATCATTATTTATTCACGTATTTTGGACGTATCGTGGTCTTCAAAAAAATGTTCAAACATATTCTTCCTGATTCATTGTGAAATGAATTCATTTGAACGCTTCAACGACATCACGTCCCTGTCACTGTTTCTACATCTTATGCGTCAAACTCATAAACGTCACGCTGAACACACAATGTCCCACGAACGCCTGACCAGAAAAAGTTTCCTTTTAAAAAAATTCCCGGAGCGAACGACGCGACGCGACGGTCGCGATAATTTTGAAATATCGCAAAAAATTATTTACAATCGCCGACGAAGAGTATAAAGCCGATAAATCACTCGAGGAATGGTACTCGCTCGTGCCATTAAACGTCCATCTCGCGTAGCGAAAATGACGAATCGAATGTGCACGAGGATATTGGACGTCTGGTAGTCGGTAGTGAGGCCCGTTTGACCTCTTCACCCTGGCATTTCTCACTTTGTCAGCTCATCTCCGTCGCCCCCGAGTGCTGACCAATAAAAAATGAATCCTATTATTCTTCTTAACCACTCGCTGATTGCATTCTCTCCAGCATCTACGCCGCGAATGATTGAAAAATTCCTTCCCTCTTTCTTTCTCACTTTCTCGACGAAAATTTCATGCCCCTTGTGTGATAATCAAATTGACGAATTTTGAGACGAGAAAGACAAACAGAGATCCCTTCTCTGTGTTCCGTTTGCGAATCAAAAATTTGCGAATCCCTTTTGTGTGATAATTGAGTTAAAAGATTGGCGAAGAATTTCGGGGAATTGATCTTTTTGCTATGGAAACGTAGATAAATCAACTCGATTCTGATGAGATTACTTTATTGGGCAATGTAAGCTTTCTTCTTTTTAGGAACACCATTTTTACGGTGTTGAGAATTTACCACGTTGCGATAAAATATTAAACTCTAACCTGACTGAATTCCACGTTCCTGTTTGTATCTTTTCAAATTGATATTCGCTAGAAAATAGCTACGCGTATATCTAGTGATAATTTGCAACGCTGAGATATTACGCTGTCACAAGTCGCTCATTTGCAACTATCAAGCCTCGATCGCGTTTAATCATAAATATCTATTATCGCGTAATAAACGCGGCACGATGAATTCATTGTATAAACCCCCCATTGATCGTCATGTTACGTAATTGCAGCTCATTAATTCCATTGTTTGGAAACGAGACATTTTCACGCCTCGCCTATCAAATTAAATCTCGAAAGTGCACGATGTGCAATAGTAATAAAGATTATACAAATATTTATTTAATTTTCTTTCCCGTTGATTTCTCATAAAATATTGCTCGTCGCTTTGCACTGTCTCGTGGTTTCAAACGCAAATTTTACTTTTGTCTCTGTGTTTGTATCAATAACGATAAGTCGAAATGGCAGTGTCATGCATTTTTAATTCCAGTGAGCTAGTTAAAAATTTTCTAATATCTTTGCTGGTTACGCAAGTTACACACGAAAAAGGAGAGCGAAACTACAGAATAGAGAGGTCACATTCTCGTATTTCGGTGACCGTTTCACAATGGATTTTACCATGGCGCCTCTGGATCACAGGAATTCACAAGAAAAGCAACCCCACGAGGCTCGAGGGGGCAGTTTACAAACAGGTTAAAATTCTCTCAAGAGAAAACTTCTCAAGGGACCATTCCCACGAAACTGTATTTGACTGTGTTCAGCGGCTTGAAAAATAATTGGTAGAAAACACAACTTTCTTTCCCCGATCGTTTTCAAAAGAAAAAAAAAATTTGAGAAAGCTAGAGGAATACTTCAAGTCGAAGATAATAATAAATTTAAAATTAAATGCTCGTAGATTTCTTCTGTAAAAAATTCGAATTGAAACAAAGGTATCTTTTCGATTGGATTTGAAGAGTTATTCTTCCTATTTGACAAAGCGATCTTCCGCTTGTTTCATCGAAACGAGGATCGCGTCAGTGGAAGCAGGAATCCCGCGCGACACGGCGTATTAATCGACGCGATGTTACGTCGGAAGAGAAACGTGGCTTGCTTTCCGAGAGAAGATCGAAATGCCAGAAGGTATAAATCACAGGTGGGAAGTTCAACTTTGCCTTCGGCAGATCATAAATCAATGACCGTCCAGTTAAACCTGAAATGATTACTGGCCGACGAAGGGAAAGGACAGAATGAGGAAGATGAAACGAAAGAGACGAACGTCCCGTGTAGTATCTTCGAAATTGGCTGTCGTCGATGTTGTCTTTCTTCGGCTGTCCGGCTGTGCTGCTCCTTTTTTTTCTCTATAATTATTTCTCTTTTTCTTATTCGTGCGAATTGCATTTGATAATCGTTTGAATCGGAAATACACTGGAATAATTTTTCTTTGGCAGTTATTTCAGTAGCTCAGTTGCGATAAGTTTATACGTTTATATCGAAACAGAAGAAACATTCGAGAAACTGAGATACGCGGCAAGAAAAAAAATCTGACGTTCAAAAGAGCAAGTATTTCGCAACATACAAAAGATCTTCTAATCTATAAAGAAATACTAAATTCACAGAAGAAAGTGGTGTAAAAACTAACAAGAGAAGGCTAACGGAAGAGTCTTTGCATATCGAGACAGAAATAAATCAACGGTCAGAAAAAAAGACTGTGACTCGAAGGACATAATGGTAATTAACTCATTGATTGCACGCTACGGGGAACAATAACCTTTGTGCATTACTCGTGTACCAATTAATATAACCAAGCCAGGACTCGCTGTTCCAGTGTACTTGCACGTACGCACGTATAATACACACGTTGGTGTGTGAAGGCACAGGTGTGTAGCACGAGCACGTGTGCCGTGACAGAGATAAGAAAAAAATTACATACAGATCAGATACGCGTTTATCTTTGCGTTTATCTCTCTACGCACTCACAATGACATTCTTTTCTCCCTCTTGGTTGTACGTATTTATCTCTCTTTCTCTCTCTCTCTCTCTCTCTCTCTATTAACCTCCAACGACTGAGAGGAAAGAGGACGAAAAGAAGAACGAATCAGCTGCATCGTGTCGTTCGATTGTCAATTAATCGCGCTCGGAACTCCCTTCCAGTACAGGTTTGTTTCAAGCGGTTTTTGACTAATGAACAACGACTTGTTGAAGAAAACGAATGCACTTTAACCGGATAATCTTACTTCTACCATTTTTCTAATTGCGTTATTTCGAGATTTTATTAGCGGAACGATAGAGGATACGAAGACTTGCTACCTCTCTTAGAAGATTCTCCCATTAAGGTTTTGGGATTGTTAGCAGAGCTTTCGAATTTAATAGTTCGGATCGTCGAACGATAAATCGTCGAATGTTATGCCAATGTAAATTAATATATCGCCCGTAGTAAATTCTGTGGACGACACTCGCGTTTTTCGTACGGCTAATCTCACGGGGAACCTCTTTATAGTTGCCGATCCCTCGATCACTCTCACGCGCTAATTAATCGAACGAGAGGTCCAAGATATCTCTCGTGCGTACAATCAATTAGTTTGTTGAATGAAAAAAAAAAAAAAAAAAGAAAAATCACACGACGCCACAGTAATGTCATCGAAACTAATCGCCGAAGAAAGATACTTGTCTGGATTGTTAGATTATTAAATTAACTTAAGTTGAATTGTAAGAGGATTCGACGAAGCACGCACCAGCTATCTGCTAGATAGATCGAAGATGTTTTCCGAGTCTTCAACGCGAAGAGATAGCTTGAAAATTCGCAAAATCTTCTGCGTTACGCGTTCAATTAAAAGGAAGCTACGCAGATAGACGAAGGAGGTGTGCGCGTTCCGCTTAAATCCCACCATCCCACAATGAGCAAATTTGCAGCTGCCCGAAGGTGGTTTCGCGTGCATGGATGCTTGAGATACGATGTGTGCGTAGTCATGCGAATCGTGCCTCAGTGGTCGAGGAACCGAAGGGATCATGCCCAACAGCGGCATCATTTATCAGCCGGCGGCCGTCCGCTCGTTTATTATTTCACTTTGCGCGAGTATTAATTGAGATTTGGAGCCCCCAGCCAGCCTTTCCGTACCTCCACACCCGGAAACGATCATCCTCTGCTATATGTTTAGCAATGGCTTCAAGTAGATTTCGAATATTCATTGATTATGGATCGTGCAAGACGATTCGACTTTAGAATAGGAAATTGGGATTGGATAAGATTTGTTGAGGAAATGAAGATTCAATCACAAATTAATTTTTCCTTAACCTTTCTTTCTCCTGATAAACCCATTCGCGAGTAAAAGTTTCCGTAAAGTGATCCTCGTCAATAAATTAAAGGTTAATCTCGCCTGAATTCTCGTGAAATTGCAGTCGGAGATCGAGACGGAGACAGATTGTGGGGACAGCATCCTCTGTTCGAACAACAACAACAACAACGTCAACGCCAATAACAACAACGTGGCCAGCATAAAAAAAGCTGGTGGCAATATCACCAACAACGACAACCACGATGGCATGGAAATGGAGTGCGGTGGTTGCGGGGAAAGCGTCCGCGAGCGCACTGTCCTCTGTGTAGGGGGTCGTACCTGGCATTCCAGATGTCTAAAATGTTACGCCTGTGCGAGACCTTTGCACGATCAACACTCCTGTTTCCTTCGAGGAATGAGACTCTACTGCAGGCACGACTATGCCTTGTAAGTAAAACTCGTTTCTACTTCTAGATCTCGCTGCCTGTCGTGAATTTGAACTCCTAAATAGTATCGTTGGGGCGTAAGTGACTGTGAGCAGTTCAGATTGTTGAAACATTTCACTAGATTTGCGTTAATTCCAATCAAGTTAAGCGAGCATGTTAAGCAACGCTGTATCTCGATTTCAAGAATCGTGAAAACAAAGTGACTAACTGGTCCCTGGCGCAAGCACAAAGGGATCGAAAAACCACTGGCAGCATTTTAGCGAGTCATTCATAATCCAGAATGATACCCTCCGAAATCTATCTCAAGGGATTTGTTCATAAAATCCTTTGAAAGTAGCTGCTCGACAGGGTGCCCGAGATAGTCTGTTATACGAATGTCAGCGTATTCCGCGAGAGGTGCCCCGCAAGTCGAACAAACGACGCTTCTCTTCCAGGAGCACGCCAGTGGTAGTCGAGAAACGTCCTCTTAAGCTTTTGCTCCGCTCACCGGTTTTGTATCAGTGGGGTGTCCGTTCGTTCGATCAGCTGGAATATTATTGGATTCATCGATAATCCCTCGTGTTGCTTCTGGATCGAGGGATAACTGTCCCCTTTGGTCGATCGTAGATCGCGACTGAATGATGGAACGCTTTCGTTTGATGAATGAGATACCAATAGCGAGAGAAAGAGGAAGAGAAACGTTCGACTTTGTTGACACAGAATATAGAATGAACGAAGTGTCTTAAAAACTTTGTTAATCAAATTAACCCTTCTACAGGGTTAAGTTATTTGATATAAGTTTATTATTAATTTCCATGACAGAGGAATTAAAATAAAGTGAATTATTTTAATAGTAACATAAATTGCTACAGTTATCTACAGTCCAACGATAGGCAGGTATACTGTTTAAAGTTTAGGGAAAAATGAGAAAAATGAAGTACTTACATTGATCTGGCTAAAAACTGTCTGTCTTTGGAGTCATGTGGTTGTCACGTGGGTGCAGATATTCCCGCAGATGAACAGATATCTTTACGCGAGTATTCGACGTAGGGTCGAAAGAGATTCGCCAGTGGGTGATTAATGTCTTCCGATGTAACCTTCTTCTTCCTCCTCCTCCTCTTCTTCTTCTTCTTGCTTCTCTTTTCTTTTACTTTCTTCTTCTTCTTCTTCTTCTTCTTCTTCTTCTTCTTCTTCTTTGGACCTCACGCGTACAGTCAGCTATTCACGTCACATACGTGTACCATGCATGCTTGCACGCGAGCTGCGAGTCACGTTCTGACGTTGAAGCTCTGACTCGATGCTCGCTACGAATAAAGGACATCTCATCTGACGTTTTCTCGCGGTTACAAGTCCCCGGAGACGAAAAGAAGCGACGCCGGTTTTAACCCGATCGCTACAATATTCGCGACGGCGAACACCTCCGATCGAGTGTGTGAAGGAATATTTGCTTAGTAGGACTAAATTCCTAAAGGCCCAAATTTTCTAAATTTTTTGATCCCCAAATTTCTCTAAGTCCCTAAATTTTTTAATTCTCAAACTCCTAAATTCCTGAATTCAGGGGTTCTTAAATTCATAAATTTCCAAATTCATAGATTCCTACATTCCCATATTCCTATATTTTAAATTGCAAGATTCCTAGATTTCTAAATTTTATTTCTATTCTTCTCCTGATAATATAGAAATTCTTAAAAACTCAAAGGAGGAACCATAAACAAGAAATTTGAAAGGGGACACGCGAAATGGAGCAAAAGGCAATCTCGTTGCGAGATTGTACGAGAATTATCGTCGCCCACCGGCGAATGTTTAGGAAATCGTTCGGAACCGCAGTAGCAGAAACGTAGATTACCCCCGAATTCGCCTCTTCGAATCTTTCTCCAGAAGGGCGTAGGCATTCGCATTTAAGTGCCATTAAGGTAGAAACAGATAAGCTCGGTGATTAAAGCCGGGCGACCGATTCCCTGTCGCGGTACATTGGCCACACTGAATTAAGAGAACCGGAATTTCGACGCTGGCATCGCTAATAGAGCGATTTCTGCCTCATTCTGCTAGGTTTTTTGTTCATTTTCTTTCTCCTCTTTCGACTCTTGTCTGAGAAACGACGCGACGGAAGGAGAATAAACGCCGGCGAATATTTATTAATTTAAAAGACATCGGCCTTGTGCTTGAGAAACACCGACACACGAGGGTGGACCAAAGAGAAGGAATCACAGCTAGCTGCCTTACGAGGCGAATTCCTTCGACTATCGTTTGGAACACTGGCAGCCTTTTGCTCGCGACTCAACAAACCACGCACATGTCTGCCTTCGAATTTTCACAACCTGAAAATATAGAATTTGATAGTATGATTTGAATCTAAAAGTTCGTTTATATAAAGAAATTTGATCAAGGGTCAAAACGAAAATTCCCATGATACGTATTAAAAAATATATAATAAAGAAATACAATATACATTCAAATAATAATTTAATATATAATATATAATATATAATAAAGAAAAGTTTCAATGAAGAAAGTCATATCTATCCATAAATAAAACTAATTTGCCTAAATTCAAGAAAAAAAGAGAAAGTGCTGAGTTATCATCATAAATGTGCTCAATAAACTCAACTGTATACGGCCATACCATCGCCTCAAAAACAATAATTCAAGAGTAAAATACCGCGAACATAATAATTTATCACACGGTGGATTTATATCTGAAAAGATATCGAAGATCGCGATCTGTGGCTGCGCGAGAATCGAACGCGGCGGATCGAACGTTATAAGGGGGAGACCCTATGAATTTTCTACCGTGCAGAGGTCGGATAGTCGGCCGACTTAATCCCCCGTTGACTTATAGGGCCCGCCTATGTGGAAGAACAAATGAATAAATTAGGGCGGGGTCGTTTGGTAGCCGATGTACGGCCCTGAAGATTTATTGATACCCAATACCAGTTCCTCTGGTCTGGTTGCACGCTGCTTCTGCACCGACTCGCCGACTTTCGTCCCGATCTTTCGACGTAAACGCGCCGGAAAAGGAAAGGGGTGGCGCCACTATATGCTAATCGCGCCTCCAATGTTTATCGGTGCTCCGAGTTCACCTTTTACACTTTGCTGGCGTTGGCTTGTAATTGAGATAAAATCTGAAACTCCGATTGGAGTGGAGAATTTCAAAGATCGATAGCTTGGAAGTACTTGAGCGTAAAAAAGAGGACGAGAGAGAGTCGAAAAATTAAGTAACAATATCCAGAAGAAGAGTCGAATTTTTTAAGGGGTTGAAGAAACTGTATAGAATAATAATAAGGTCTCGCTTCTAGGCGTGCCTCGTGAGCGATCACCGTAGCCAATAATACCCAAAAATATCTTGGACGCGAGAGTGACGATGCAATTCGTGAACCGACTAATCCTTCTGTAGCTTACCATATTTTTCCATACAATAACCAACCCTTCGTTCGATCCACGATCCTTCCTTTTCACTTCTACCTCGAGACATATGTATGTAGTAACGTATTCGTATCGTGATCGTGAATATCAATCTCATTAAAAGATGAGCGTCCTATATCGTTTCCTCTTTAGCGAGCGTTCCCTCTTAAACGCAGTCGGCTAAAAGACAACAGCGCGGCCGGTTCGCTGGTCTCGGTCGGCTAAAATTCAAAGGGTTCGAGTCATTTGTAGGGCGAGGGAAGCCGCGGGACTGAGACGTCCAGATAATCTGGACGTAATCTAGCGGACGAATCGCGAGAGGTTGAGCGACCCTTAAACCGCTTCGCGGACGCGCTTCAAGGGACACGCAGTGGCCGAGTAGTATGTTAATGAGGACAGGACCATCGGATTCTCGTACACGGAGGTCCTGAATGAACCTGCAGCTTCGACCAAAATAGCACTTTCGTCCTCCTTCTCTTTAAATTCTTGCTTTTCGCGAGGTTTGAGAGACTGCTTTTTCCTTTAAATCGTCGACGATACGAAAGCGAGTTAGATAAAAATTAATAACATAAAAGTTTAACGAAATTTCAAATATTACGATAAAATGAATAAAACTCGTATAGCAGTCGATTGTCAATTATTAATCATTAACTGAATTTGCATTGATAATGAATGAAACGAAAGAATTTCAATAATTTAATCTCTTTTTCTATCTTTCTCTCAATTTCAGAACGTTTGGAGCGAAATGTGCCAAGTGCGGCCGAAGCGTGGGTGCTGGCGACTGGGTAAGAAGAGCCCGAGAGAGGGTGTATCACCTGGCCTGTTTCGCCTGTGACGCCTGTTCTCGTCAACTTTCCACTGGCGAACAATTCGCTCTGTTAGACGCCAGATTACTCTGCAAGGCTCACTATCTCGACGTGGTGGAGGGAAACAATACCTCGTCCTCGGAGGATTGCGACTCGGAACACGGCGGCAAGGGTAGCAAGACGAAAAGGGTGAGGACGACGTTCACGGAGGAGCAACTGTCGGTTTTGCAGGCGAACTTTCAAATAGACAGCAATCCCGATGGCCAGGATCTCGAAAGAATTGCTCATGTCACCGGTCTAAGCAAACGGGTGACGCAGGTCTGGTTTCAAAACTCGAGGGCCAGACAGAAGAAGCACAGTGGAAAGATCAAAACGCAAAGTGAGTAGAAAGAGAAAACGTAAATTTGAATATCATACAGACGGTTCATTATCAGAGGATGATGAGATTAATTAACAGAAAAGAATAATTGAAACGTTTCGCTATTTGAGAGATTTAGATTCGTATATCAATGGGGCTGTCTAGCTAGTTTATGATATTATAATTTGAGTGCGGATTTTTGTGCGGTTAAGAAAAATGAAACTCATTTGTTCCGTTTATTCTTTGGATGTCTTATATTTATTAAACTGCTCATTTATTTATTTTTTTGAATGTATTATATCTTTCCATCTTTTATATATTTTTACACACGCATTCGTCCAAGTTTTTAAGTGTATAAAAATCCGCGCTCCAGTTACAATATTACTGGGATTGAAGAAGACGAAAATTGTCTTTTTAATTATCCTTTGTATTCTCATTCGTAAAAGGAGGAATTGATTTTTTTTATTTAGTGCATCATTCGCCACCGATACAACATCATCCCGGAGACTTGTATTCTACCAGCGTAAATATGGTAGGTGCCTATTTAGGAGGATATCAGGGTGGCAGTGCAGGAAGCGAAAGTCCTGGCAGTCCACTAACACCTCTCACTCCTCTAACACCAACCACACCCAATCATCTTCAAGCTCAATTCTGTCATCAAACAGGGTAACTTTGTCGAAGAACCTCTGTACCGAAGGTATTCGTGAAAACGGTGGTTATTACTTTCGAATTTCAATTTAGTCTCTTCGTCAATATAGTTTCAATTATTTGAAGAATTTAGAATTTCAATTCTGAAGAAGATGTATGTATGAGAAAAGATGGACTCTCTTTGAATTCTAAATGAAAGAAAATCTTCAATAATTGAGACTTTCTTGTAGATACCAAAAACGAAATTGTTTAAAGCAACGCGACAGGTAAAGGTGATACTACGAATAGATTAGGATTCTATAGTGTAATACGAATAGACGAAATGACGATTATTTATTTCAATGATAATTTATATTTGCGTTTTGCAATTATTTTAATTGATCAAACACTATACCTGGCAAAAGTGCAATCGAGAAGAAGAATTACAATTTTGAAAAAAATCTCATTTCACACAATTAATAATTATTTTATGAATTTTATTGTGCACATGATAGCTTTTGAAATATTTCAAAATATTTCCTACGAAGTATTTAATTTTGAAAATAAAATTGTATATAGACGTATCCTGTAGCTTTTGTACATAAATCTGAAGGAAATCGTGCATGAATATTTGATATTGTCCCTTTCCCCTATGCTGTACACACATTACTGCAATATTGTAAACCGTACTGTTAATAATAAAAATGTCTTTTACTGTTAAACACGCATTATTACTTTCAACCCTAATATTTTTTTCTCCCTTCTTTTTTCTACTGAAAAGTGATAATTTTCACCACAAAGATCTAGAGTCTCAAAGTTCAAAAGAGCCTAAAAGGATCCAAGGAAACTCAAAAAAATTGGAGTTCTAAAATTTCAGAATCCGGAGATTCTAAAGTCCCAAAATTACTGAACGACTAAATTTCCAAAACAATTAATGCGAAAGTAACAAAAAGAACTCGAGAACTTAGGACCTAAAAACCCAAGAATCTAAGAAATTAAAAGATCTAGAAAAATGCCAAAGCCTCGAAATTTGAAAATTTGGAGTTCTGAAAATACTGAATTACCAAATTCCTCAATCTCTAAAAATTCCTCATTTCCAACAGACTTCTGTGATCCAAACTAATGACACTTTCAAACACACACTCTCACAAAGCGGGAAATTGACGATGGAAACGAATAAATATGTGCAACATTTTATATTGTGTCTGTGTGTGTATATATATGTATATATACACTTAGTTTACAATATTTACATCACAGTACATGTATATTAAATAATAATCCTCTTACAATTACACAATTAATTACCTAAACACTGTAAAAGATACTTTCATTCGGAACATTGCTTTCTGATGTTCCCCGAGGTATCAGACAACTCGTGTCTCCACAAGGTCCCGGGGACACCGGACGACTCGAATTTCTCCTTTATACTAATCATATCTATATTCGATCTTATACGTTTCGTGTTAAAACGCCTAGCCTGATTACATCAGGTGATTCCACGGAACAATCTAACCGAGGACAACTACTTCTCACATTCTGTTCTCTCCAAAAAAAGAAGGAAAAATTACATTTATCGCTTCTTTTAGGACCGTGAAGGATATTCGTTCACCTATCACTCTACGGAAATATTCGCAACTTGTTTCCACGTCAGATGCGCAACATGGAACATCGAGTGTAGCCACTTATTTTTAATAAGCTTAACATCCAGTGCGAGAGAGCTGTGCTGCCATCCAGTCTTAAAAAGTTGTCGTCTCTACGATATTTTTTTCTTTTTTTTTTTCTTTTTTTCTTTTTCTGCCGGTAATCTTATTAGGTTAACAACGATTTCGTGGGCGGATTTTGTATTAAATCATAGAAAACATTCGGTACACATATATACCTATATATAATAATAATAATACGTTTCAGCAACGCGAGTAAACTGTCGGAAAGGAACGACGCGTAGAAAGAAAGAGAAAGGAAAGATCTTAAGATTAAATAAAGAATTATTTACAATGTACGGCTAAATCCAGCGGCGATTAAACCTCGTTCGGCATCGACAACATCATCGAGTCTTGCGAGAGTTCGTCCATCGATTGTTCCGAGCCTGAAGACAGAGTGGACGGTGTTGCGATAGAGAGTAGACCTTTTCAAAGCAAAACTTTGTATCGTCCATTGGCATGTGGCAAAAATTTCAATCACTTGCGTTAAGTTTTGAATTTTAAAGATTATTTCATAGTGAATTAGGAAATGTATTAACCCGTTGCCGTTTGTTCTACGTTTGATAATATCGAGTGAAAATTTATTTTGAAATTTGAACTCATCATCGAATAATTTACTGCTGGATTTGAATGTTAAAAATAGTTGGATAACGAAATTAATATTAAAATTTAAGTAACTCTGACTGAAATTTATCATTTTCAAATTTAAATATCAAACGTCGAATGTTAATCCTGAATTCAATCTTGAAAGCTTGACAAATTTCGCTAATAATTCAAAAATTTGAACAGCAAAGAGTTAACCAGTTTTTTTATTATTAAAACATTCCCAAAAAGAATCTTCTATACTTTTACTATGATTTTAATAATTCGATTAAAAAAAATATTGAAAATACTCTGTGAAGATTGCTATACTGAAAGAGAACCAACGATTCATGCGACAGATTTTCTAAACATGCAGACCAAATTTCTGAAATTCTCACCATGATTATGATAAAGGGATGGCGTTGGACTCTTGCACGTAGCCGGACTTAGTTGCGGCGGTTGTTGGCCATGATGATGTTGCTGTTGAAACGAATACGTCAGATGTAAATTGATGTGTCGACTGAAATCGCCCGTGGACGCGGTAGAATTCGGTGGTGATTGATGAACTGCAACAGCAAACGACGTTTCTTTCACTTTAGACTACGATGATCTTTTGGTATTCTGAATATGGTGATCCACGTACGATCGTGTATAAAGATATTTAACTTTTAAAAGCAGAACTTCCGAGCCTGTCTTTTTATTTTTTTATTTTTTTTTTTTTTCATTTTATGAAGATATTTGGCACTGACTAAAATAACAGAACGAAATACTAGAATTGTTCTGGAACAATAGACTAAATTAATATTTTTATAAATGTACTACAGAACAGAAACGAAGTTGAGACGAGAGATTTTAGAATATAAACTTGCGATTCGATACAATTCCAAATACGTCTCTAAAATTTCGAATTTGTTTGTTCCCCAAATGATACGGCACCAACGAAATAAACGCAAGAAAGAAAGAAAAAAAAAAAAAAGAAAATGGAGAAAGGAAAAAGAAAAGAATAGAAATTTCGCTTTGTGACTAAAGAGCTCTAAACCGGACAGATATCGGTGAAAGAAAGACAAACGCAAGAAGTACCATGTTGCCCTTTCATTTTGCCCGTGTGCAGATGCTTCTTCTGCCTTGCCCTAGAATTCTGGAACCAAACCTGCGTAACTCTTTTGCTGAGTCCGGTTACATGCGCTATCCTCTCGAGGTCTTGGCCATCGGGATTGCTGTCCAGTTGGAAATTCGCTTGGAGAACGGAGAGCTGTTCCTCCGTGAACGTGGTTCGCACTCTCTTCGCCTTGTTACCGCTCTTGTGCCCGCTCTCCGAGTCACCGCCTTCTGCGAAAGTACCAATTAGACGCTATTCCACCTTTCCTCGCGCTCTCAATCTTTCCCTTCATCTTTGCATTTCGAGACTTTGTTTCCCTAATATTTCAGAGTATGAAGTTGCATAGTGACTGCCAAAATTATTGAGCTACGGAGTAACTAAAATTACAAATACGTAATCATTTTGTAGACTACAAATATCTAAAATATCTATCACTGTATGTATAGGAAGAATTTCATTTTGGCAACCACCATGTATTGGTCGTGGTAATATAATGAAATGTCTGCATAGTCTCACCATCGGAAGAAGTGTTGTTGCCTTCGACGACGTCCAAGTAGTGAGCTTTGCAGAGCAGTCTGGCGTCTAAGAGAGCGAATTGTTCGCCAGTGGAAAGTTGACGAGAACAGGCGTCACAGGCGAAACAGGCCAGGTGATACACCCTCTCTCTGGCTCTTCTTACCCAATCACCAGCACCCACGCTTCGGCCACACTTGGCACATTTCGCTCCGAAAGTCCTAGATAAGGATTACTTCGGTTAATTGTATTCCTTATTCCAATTCTACGATAATAAGTAAAGCTCCGCGCTTTTCAACTTTGTATTTTAAATAAAAATCGATCCGAGAAAAGTTCCTTCTTCTCTATTAAATTTATTTATATAACGCAGCTCGAGAAGAATAAGCGAAGAACGTGGAATTTTTCTATGAGAAAAGAGAGAGAGAGAGAGAGAGAGATCGAGGTGAATAACGAGGCGGTGGCATGCCGGGAAATGCGAAGCGGTCGTAAAGAATTCGCAGGCACGCAGCACGCGGCCACCTGCGGCAATGGCGCCAATAAATTCAACGATGGGTAGCTCCGCTTCTCAGCGATTTAACTTCCTCCGATTCTAACGAACGCGTTCCCTGCCAACCGCTAAAGAAAACATTTCCCGTCAATGATACCTCCACCTCTGGTGTTCCAGCTCGCGTGTTCCAACGTTCAGCTGTCGATAATGCGCTCTTCGTCGGAAAAATCGCTAGTCCTGAATTTCCTGAACGATCAACTTCGTCCAGAGAAGAGTTGAGGGAAGAATTATAACGTTCATTAATATCACTGTCAATGTTGCCATGGATTTTTACGCTAGATAAAACTTTTATCATTCCAGTGATAAAAATATCGTTACATTTTACAAGTAAAAGTATCGTGTGAAATTGTTTCGCGTTTGATATTTCATATGTTCTTCTGCAATCAAATTAATGCAATATTCTGCGTTCAAATTACAAACTCGAACAGACTGCGAACTAACACAAGGAAGAAACGTTTGAATTAACAGTGTTTTCAATTATTACGTCCATTTGCCATTCGGCAAAAATTCCACCCCCTGCTCGCTCCTCGATCCACACCTCTTCTCTCGTTCTCTATCTGTTCTCCGGCCCTTCGTTCTTATCTCGCGCGGCTCTCTCGTTTCTCCTTTTTACGCTTCCTCCCTTTATTTATTACTCCTTTTTTCAGCACGGTGCGCGCTGCGACGCGGCGAGCGCGCGCGAGTTTACATACACGCAAACATACTCCCGGATGGTCGGAGCTCGCGCTTCGGGGTGCACGGCGTAGTCATTTATTTGTCACCGGGCCGACCGGTACTCCAGGCTGGCTTGTTCCAGGTAAACGTGCGTTCGTGCGCGACGCGTTATCTAAGACCGTTCCTGCCGAGTGCTCCGCCGCTCTTCCATGTACGAATTATTTCTGCGGAGCGGCCATTGCCGATGCCCGCGAACCATTGATAATCCCGACTCGCAACCGTGCGAAATCGTACGCCGCTCGACGATTTTTTTTATTTATTTATTTATTTTTTTTTTTTTTTTGCCAACTCTCCACGACCGATCTTACGCTTCGCGTATGATAATTTCGCGTCTTGTTGGAATGTTCGATAATGGTAAACACGCGCGATCCGCTTGAAATTATTTCGTTCGGACGGAATGTTTTAACGTAGGGCGTAGTTTGAGGTGGACTTAGTTAATTGAATCGGATCGCTGCTAGTTCCGTTTTGCAAGCGACTATCGAAAAATAGATTGATGCGGTGTTCAAGAAGAGACAGACACGAGTGAAAGGCGTAACAAGTAAAGGCGTAAGGTAAATGTGAAAAAGATGGAAGAAAATTGTAGAAAGCGCGTTGCGAAGAAAGGCACGGAACAACAGAAGAAAGCGGTCGAGAGAAGAGAAATCTCTCTTCTTGGAAAGCAATCTTTTATGGTGTGCATCTCTCGACTCTTCCACTCATGTCCAAATACTCTCTTACTTTTACGATTTCTTCCTACAATGGTCATCTTCATTCATCGTCTTTCATTTTAATTCGAAGTATATAACTTGCTATTGGAGAAACGAATGTGCCAGAAGTAGAAGAAAGAAACATCACTGTGCTGGTTTCATTTATAACGAATTGCCATTATTGCACATTCATACTCCTCCGTGGCTACCAAACTCGATCGACCATCGTTTCTCGCCGGATCCATTTCTATTCCGGAAAAGTTTCTTTAAAATTACCAACCGGACAAACACCTCCGCTACATTTCCGTCTCTTCGCGTACTCGCTACCATTCGTAATTCATCTCCATTAGCATCTCTACACTCGTGGAGCCTAAGCGTGCAAATATCTGCTCGCTCTCGCTCTCTTAATCCCACGAATAGCAACATCGTTCGACACACACACACGCGCACACACACTCGTAGCCTACCAGTTGGTCTCGTCCGGCATTCACTACACTTACTCGTTACTTTCTCTGTAACGAAATAAGGTGGTGGGGCCACCGGGGTAGTCGCGTGGCCCCATAAGATATCCCCGCGAGAAGAGGGACCGAGAAGCGACTGCACCGCGAACACAGACCGTATAAACAGGGCCTAGGCTCCGCTCCGGAGGAACCGGACGAGGAATCGGGATGCACTTTCCGTGTTCATGAATATGATAATGGGCTAATGGCCGCTAGTCGTTGTTTAATTACCGGTCGTGGCGCACACTAGCGACCACACCGGACACACCGGACCCCGCTTGCTGCTTGTCGTTAAGCCCCGAGGACGTTCCGGCGGGTTGTTGGCTCACCCGGTGCACCCGTAACACCCACCTTTCCAGCCATTCATCCGGGGCCGTGCGTGCGTGTGTCGTGTCGCATGCTCGTGTCTTGCACGCTACACGGCTACCGTTTACACCACGGGGCCTAGCTTCTTCCCCTGTGGTTGAGAAAAAGTCCCCTCTGCCTCGCTCCGCCTCGTAGCTAGTTGGCTACGTGGTACCAGCGGCCTTTCGAGAGAGAGGATGTTGAACGGCGAACGGGGAAAAACGAGCAACACGAACTCGCGTGAGGATTTCGTTGTCGACATTCGCTGCACCGTTTCGTTTTTAGGATTGTATATATCCGGCGAACGGCCGGAGAGATGGTGACTAGTGAAAGGGTGGCTAGGCTGTTGGAGTTTAATTAGCGGACCGTGGAAGTTTGCGAAGTTTCGTGAAGCTGAAGAAATTAGAAGAGAGAAAAGAAAAAAATATTCGCTCCGCTTCGTTTAAATTATCGTCTTACTACGGATATTTTTCGTAACAACGGTTTCTGTTTTAAACGGATCAACGCATCTGACAATTTCTCCATACGTGACGGACGAGCTATTGAATACGAATCAGCGTGATCATGCTTGAATCAAAAAGTCTTCCCTTTGAATTCTTCAAAATCCACACGTACGACTTTCTAACGTAACGTCGTCTCGTCAGCTCCTGCGATTTAATAGGAAAGAAGAAGAAGAAGAACGTGCATTTGCAATGCACAACGACGAACATCTGAAAGACGAGAGAAAGAAGGCGCTTTAATCCTATTGTCTCTCGGCGAAGCACTAATTCGTTCGTGCTTTGTAACAGCAACTCGTCTCGCCCACGCCCATCTCTCTAGGAAGGGATTTGAATTTTGAGCGGGCGATTGTCAGTTTTCTTTTGTGATAAACCGA
Source organism: Frieseomelitta varia (assembly GCF_011392965.1). Lineage (NCBI taxonomy): Eukaryota > Metazoa > Arthropoda > Insecta > Hymenoptera > Apidae > Frieseomelitta > Frieseomelitta varia. The sequence goes on from NW_025110704.1 coordinate 141,548, forward strand.
TGCAGATCCTATCCTGACGAGATGCATTCCACTCGGAAACACCGTAAATTAATCCCTTCTTACAGAATCACCCGTTGTTTTTTCTCTTCGTCGAGGATTAAATTCCATTATCAAAAAAAAAAAAAAAAAAAAAAAAAAAAAAAAAAAAAAAATAAAAAAAAAAAAAAAAAAATACAAAAAAAGAAAAAATACTTGAAATATTCAAAGTAGAGACGAGAAATAAATGAATGAATGAATGAATGAAAAAGAAAGAAACGAGAAAAATGGTAAAGAGTTTCGGCAAGAAAGAGTCGGCATTCCCTTGTGATGAACAGTTGTTGGACGTTTTTCGTGGCGCGTCTGTCTTTCCGAGGGTCAAAGTCGCGCGTGTATGCGGGAGGTCCCGAGGAATCTGCCGCGTAATTTTTTTCGACTGACGCTTTTCGCCTCGTAATGCTGGCTTACGATGACCCAGTCGGCAGGATCCACGACCCGTAGACACGTCGACAACCGACGCGGGAAGAGACCAAGCCACTATTTTCGATTTACGCTCCGCACGCCGTGATAAATGATCGGAAACTGTACCGCGGCTCCTTCGACAATCGAGGACACCGTCTCTGCCTTCGAGATCCCTTCGTTCACGATTCGTCATTCAAGTGTTGATACAATGTGACCTAATTAATACTCCATTGATATAATACGCGATCGCTGGTCTTTCCATAAATAGGTGTTGCATCGATCAGTAAATAATTTCAGAGCAAACGATTATTGGACAGATCACAACTTTGTAGAATTATAGAAAATATCTAACGATACTAGTCTAAAGTCTAGTTACTGACAACTCTTCTCTTCTAATAATTGTAGGAGAATGAGAATTGAAGAAAAAAAAAAAAAAGAATCGCAGTACGGTAATAAACGACGCGCAATGGATTCACTTTATCGTTTCTCATTTCCTTTCTTCGGAGGATTTACATTGATTTCCGCGTTCGATAATATAGACAGCGATACCGGTCGCTCGTCACGATCGGATATCACGATATGTACCCACTGTGGTTTAGACAGGCCACGGTGCAATAGCCAGGTGACCGAAGCCAGCCAGTTGATTGACACGTGGATAAACACGTTGAAGAAAGCGTTCGATTCGAATTCTTTCGCGAACAATCGGCCAGTCACTGCCGAGCTTCTTTTTCGTTTCTTGGCCATCCTACGAAAATATTCGAAACAAACCGCCCTCGATACCGCTACAACGTGTCTTTACGCTGTGTAAGTAAATAGGGGGAGACTAATTGAATTTTTCTTGAACGAAACCGTGCGACAGGTACCGCTCTTTTCTAAGGATTTTCAAAGAATTTCCTGTTACTTTCTCTGTTACTTTCCAACTGAATGAGATACGACAGAATTTTTCATATCGCAGAACCGAAACGTAGTAAATTTCAATGAAAGCACGGTAAAAAATTCGCAGCGAACCGTCGATAAATTCCAACTTAGCAATCGGCGCAACAACTTAATTCACACCCAATAAAATCTCAGCTAATGTATAGAAACGTTAACGTTGACTTGCAATCAGCGATCGATCGGTAAAGTCATTTTCGCGATTGTCGCGAAGGCGAGACTTCTAGCCGGGGGATCGATTGAGAACTCTCCTCAACGCTGCCAACGTTGCAATTGTTATTTATTGCACTGATAATGCAAACACGGCACGCCAATTTTTCCACCACGGTTTATTATTCTACCGATAGATCAACACGCATTTGAATGTTACACATAACAGACCGCCCGTTTACTTTCTCGTTTGCCCGTTATCGCAATAATTGAATCTCCCTCGATCCGCTAAATTGCGGCTACACGGAAACGTAGATCTTTGACGACGAGGTGGCAATTACGAGCCGCGATTTATCGTTTCGTGGTATGTCGTTTTGCTTCCACGGCAGCCACGTACCAAAGTGTTGTAGCTATTCGCCTGATAAAATTTGATATCTTTATTGTCCAATCGAACGCGCGACAGAATTTTTGTTTTTTTCGAACGTGAGAGCGTTTCTGGCTACTGGAATTCGTTTGTAGTCTGTCATATCTAACTATCTCTGTCTGTCTACGAGAGTTTTATCAGAACTCCACTCCGCAGAGATGGTGTATTCTATGCCAAGATTGAACGCTATATTTACTCTTGCCTCGCGTTAGAAATGATCGTTGTTTTATTAAAAAGGTAAATTATTATCAGACTGCGGATGTTTGTGCAATAATTTTTAATTCTTCTGAACACAGTGATTGAAAGAGACGTTTAATTTCCTGAAAAAGTGCACGAACCTCCGCAGTCTGTGTGTTAAATTAGGCATTTGTTGAAGTACGGAACTGGCCGAGTGAATTAATTTCTCAACTTACAGAGCGTAGTCGTGCCTGCAGTAAAGTCTCATGCCTTTGAGGAAGCAGGAATGCTGGTCGTGTAGAGGCCTGGCACAAGCACAACACCTCAAGCACCGCGAGTGCCAAGTTCGACCGCCGACGCAGAGGACAGTGCGCTCGCGGACGCGTTCTCCACAGCCGCCGCACTCCATCACGCTTGGCGACATTTCCGGCCCTATCAGACCGCTGGTGTTTTCGCCTGCCGCGAGATTCGGACCAGTGCCCTCGCACACGCCGTTGCTCGCCATATCTTCCACTTCTGTCTGCAATCATTTCATCATCGAAAATGTTGTATAGATCTCAATGGAAACGAAAATAAGTTTGAAATTAAATTTAAATGGAAAGAAAAATATTTGTTACGTTAAGAAATAGAAACTCTGTAGACAAGGATTGTTAATTCAAGGGGTGAGGAGACCAAGTGTCACAATCGGAATATATAAAATGTTTTCAACGCGAAAGATTCTGAAGCGTGGAAGGGAGGAAAGGATACACGAACAGAGGGGGGTCGCAGCAAACTGCATTGAAACAGATTGATCGAGGCACACGCATCCATCAAACGCGCCATAGCTTTCGTGACAAGAACATCCGATAGTTCGGTTTGTGGATAGTTGAATTTCGTACGGGGTAGGGTGACACAATATACCGTTCGCGGTATAAAAGTTAACAGGGGAATAGTTGACTTCGTTACGGCATTGCTAATCTTTTTTTCCTACGTGTCGAACGATCGCGCGAGGCGTGAAGGCTAACCGACGGTTCGTTCTTTCTTTCAAAAATGGACAAAACTTACGATAAAACGCGTGATGATCCTAGGTACAAGCAAACAAACTCTGCTACTTGTCATTAAAAATATACGCGATACGCTTTAATCGTCGATAATTTCGCCAATTCTCCGTTTACCAAACTCTCGCGCAGTTTGGCTCGGCAGCTGGTCAAGCGAAAAGGTGCACCCTGCAGCGAAGCGTTACACCGTTGCCAACATAACCACCGATCTTCGGAAGGTGATCACGAACCCTCTGCCCTCGTGAAGTCTCGACGTTCCCTTTCAACGTGGCGACGTGCCCTCGTGCGTGTACAGATCGGTTATTGTGTGGTACACGCAAGTTCTACGAGCACCGGTGTAATATATGTGGCCAGCCCACTCCGGTATAACATCCCCGTGATGGTTCTGCAGGGGCTGGAATACTTAGGGACGCTCTTAAATGGGCAAACCGTGGCGGCGTCCAGCCGCCTTCCAGCGTCTCTCTCTCATTGTGTCGACGGTCTTGTTACGACTGCTCGTGTCGTACTCACGATTCTATCCGCGATACAAAATGCTACGAGCTAAATGATTTTTCAACGAGCGGGGCGTGCCGTGTAAATAAACTTACGTACGAGGGGTCGTGGAGGGTTTGAGCTGCGCGTTTAGTGTATTTCGTAAAGTGATTCTTGAAAGCGTTTTGGGAAAAGTCGCATGTAAATACGATTATCTGCGTCGTTCGTTCGCAGATCGTGCGCCGAAACAATGGTTTTGGCAACGTTAGAGTTACAGGTTTGCTCGCATAAGCGCAACTTAAGAGCAAACCTGATGGCGAGTGGCTCGTTAATCTTTCAGCTTTAGGCCTTTTTCTTCCGTCGTAATAAATCCGCGGCTAAAATATTACTGGCCGTATCGTTTCGACTGGTTCATTCGTGTGTCACGACGACTCCCACACCCACAAGTTAGCGGTTGGCCCGGCAAAGAGAGAGTTATAGGTGACAATAACGAGCCACGGTTGCATGCGAGGCGGGATCGTAAAACGGAGGATTAGACTCCTTTCGGCTATTAGTCTAATATATGCGTCACAATATCAAAAAGCTCGCGAAGGCTTCGTGGCGCGGCGGATTCAAAGGCGTAAAAGCTTCATGCTCATTGAAATTCAACCTCTTCCAAAATTTTACTTTGAATTTTTGCATAAGAATAATTAAATTTATATTCTTTGCAGGAACTATTAAAAATACTGGATTTTTTTTTTAAATTTTTCCAATTTGTAATTATCAGAGCTTCTCTATTTATCTACGATTTTTCAAACTATAGTCTTCCTGTTCTCTCAAACATCACTTCTATATATCTTCAGCTTCCAGAACATCATCGATACTTTCACGCACAATACACAGAATCACACACACACCAAGATCTTTCCACAGTTAGAACGTGCGAACATTTGGTTGGTTATGGTTGGTGGTTAACCATACGTCACAACGGGCTGCACAATGCCGGCGTATGGGAGTTACATAATGCCATTGTAACGTAATACCTGCAAGCCTCGTAGGTGCTACCTCTACACCTATATAACACCTAACGCTCGAGAGAACACGCGTGTTGTAAGGTTTCCGCATGTGGTGCCCATCATGGAGAGGCATAGGGCCAACCCCATGAGCCACGGTGAACCGACATACCCTCCCATTTGTACCTAACCCGGCACGACTATTCTGAATCTTGCTTTCTGCGGTCGCACGGCCTGTCAGGGGCGTGATTTTCGGGGTTTATTATGAGAATGATACTTTTGAAGCTGGCCTTTCTACTAAGGGGCAACAATCCGACGATCGTTGCTCTTTAAATTTCAATTTTTCTCTCCTTTCGGCGTTTCTGCCCGTGGATACGCGGTTCTTCTTAGCTTTTTAACTTAACTTTTTGCACATTTTTAAGTAAATCAGTTGAAATATTCCTTAGAATACTCTAGCTCAATCCTAACTTGGAAATCATCTCTCTAGAACTCTGTTTCAGCTGACCTCCTAATCTAGAAACTGTCAAAAATCCCCAACAACTCTTTCCTCCCTATCTAAAAACGACAATCAAATATTTTCGATTATCCAAAGAGACTCAATATCCGATACATACATACATACATACATACAGTCAAAAAAGGCTCTCTCTTTCTCGCTCTCTCTTTCTCTCTCTCTCTTTCTCTCTCTCTCTCTCTCTCTCAATCTTTCGTAATCCGATCTGTAGACTTAAGCAAAGAATAATCCCGTTTGGTTCGCCTTATTGCCTTATTTACACAAAGGTAGATCGGTGAACGGTTTCGCAGCGAGGCATCGCACATCGGCGTTTGTACACGCCTCTATTGAGAATGGCCATGGGGCCCCCATTCTTGCCTCTCTCGAGTGGTTTCGCTTTCGGTCCCCTCTTGTCGACGACGAGGAAGGCACACACCATCGGAGGGTATGACTTTCAAACTTTGAAAGCCTGTCGACGGGAGGTCCTACGGGGGTCCGGCTACGCGTCGTTTCCTACGGTATTCGCGGCTTCGTGTCACTTTTCGGGCACCGCGACACCGTGGTCCATTGAAATCGATACTTCTTCTTCTCGTTTCCCTTGCGACCGGCCTGTCTGGCTCGATGTCTCCTGGCCAATGTCACTCGACATAGGTAATAACGATAATACTCGTTCCCCCGTGGCCAACAATGGAGAGACTCTGAGGAGCCTTTTTCTTCTTTTTCTTTTCTTTTTTTGATATTTCTTTTTGTCGCTGAATGAAGAGTCGACTTTCGATGGACTTGGATTTCTCTGACTCTCGACTTGATAGTAACTCTTTAATTCCCGACTTGGTAATTAATTGGTAGCTTGTTAAGATTTGTATTCTGAACTTTTGAGGTTGACACTATCGAAGATAACAACTCTTTGAGTTACTCGAGCTCCGATAATTATTATTACCACCCTCTCCGAAAATGACCCATCTCGATTAACCCAATTAATCAAGCATCAAACCAATCCAAAAATCAAAGAGCAACGTTGCAACTTTTAAAATCAAACAGCCGCATCCTTTCCGACCAATCGAAAAACTAAAAAAGGAAAAAAAAAAAGAATAAGAAGAAAGAAAGATCTCGAGGAAGAGGAAAAGATGCGAAGACTTCCTGGTGCGAACAAGAACGATCGTCGTTCCCTTCGGATACCCCGAGAGGGGTTTCTCGGTTCGTTTTCTCTCGCGTCGTCCAGGTGACAAGTTGACAAAGTGGCCGACTACGGAGCATCCTTCTTTCGGCTCGCTCTTTCAAACGATATATATACTCTCTACCCGCTCGAAGTAGAACGAGACAAACGTACACACGCGTGAGAAGAGGGAAAAAGAGAGAGGAGAAGAGAAAGAACGTTTTCCACGGAAAATAATGGACGACCGGGGGTTTTTGTGTGTTTCCAGCGGTTTCTCGAGTGGCGTCCAAAAGGCACGAGCCTCTTCACGCCTTTGTAGAAAAAAAAAAATATCGTCCTCCCCACCGTAAAGACACCGTGACCCAGAGGGTGAAACGATCCCCCGCAGGTATAATACGTCTTCCATGGAAGCCACTCGAAATCTATTTAAATCGCCATCCGATTCCTCGTCCTCGCGCGATCACAATGTAGTACACGTCGGCTTTTCACCATTTCCCTCGCCTTTTCTCTGCCTATTCTACGTGTACAACGCGATTGTGAACGAACGAGGGAACGGTTAGTTTAGTCGCGATTAGCTGGAGTCATTTACTGGATAATAACTAGAAGAGAAAGATTACTGGAGTGTAGTACATGGATTGTAAAATTTCGCTTTGTAAGTGAAAACTGTAGGTCGCCGATCTAAGACTCTTAAGATATCTTTTCGTGGAGTGTGTGTTCTGTCGTACGCTGGTACGTGTAATGGTTATGCTAATCGAGGGAACGATTTTATTTCGCCACGACCGCGCGAAAGAAACGTCGGCCGGTCGATGACAAAGTGTGTATTCCGTGGAATTAAGAGGGAAAAAAATCGACGTGAGAAATAGGGCCGATAATATATCGCGATAGCGTTGTAGAAGCAAAACGAATCGAGCCACACTTCTGGCACTCTATTAATAAAACGCAAACGTATGTTAATGTGACGCGTTTCCTTGGCCACGTCGAATCAATTTATTATCTCGATCCAGAGTTCGCCGTGTCGGTTCCCTTCGCTTCGTTCCTTCCTTCTTTCTTTCTTTCTTTCTTTCTTTCTTTCTTTCGATTTCGACGAGCACATTGACCATGGGAATTATGTGCGCACTTCTTTTTACTTTTCTAGAGAATTTTTCTTATACAATCTCTTCCTTTATTTCACTCCGTTTTTTTTTTTTTAAGCCTAAATTTAGTCCAAGTTCATTCCAAATAATAATAATAACAATAATTCAACTTTAGTAAGAGAAAGAAATTTTAAGACTTCACATATGACTGTAAATATGAAGTATCGGCGAGACAGATTTCTCGTTTGGAAATTTTTTATTACGAAATATATGAATTTGCATAAACAACCGCGATCTGGTCTGTAAACATTTCCTGTTGAAGTCTCTTCTACATGGTACCGTTGGTAGTTCCTCAAACGGTAATGGATTCTAACTGTACAATTCTTTATAATCAAGAATTTTATTCTCGCAAGATTAATGTACCTTCCTGTATAATACACTTCTAAGATTTCTGAAAAATAGTCACGAGTTGATTGTCAACGCGGTAGCACGATTATTTCGATACTTTCTTTCAAAGCTTAAAATAGCCTTCAATATCCTTATGCTACATTAACGAAGAACAAAACTGCAACAAGTTAATCGACCAACAAATATTTTTAGCAAAAACTAAGCACTTTGTCTAGTAGCTATTTTCTCGTTTGATTTATGACATTCTCATCGTGATTTATAATACTATTTTATACCTCTGTGATAATTATACTTAACAACGACGTATCTTTGCCAGCAACATCTGTTCAGTCTTTTTTCCAACGTAGATAAATAAATTTTTTGTAATAAATCCAGTGAATCAATTTCACTCGATTTTTAAAAAATGAAAGTCTGACTCTATACGACAAAAACCAAATGTTTCAAATCGACGATAGATAGCGAAACACCCGTCGAATGAACCGGATCGATAAAACAGAATTAACGCAGATTTGAGAAGATCAAGCAAGATTAATGACAAGAAGAGGCACGCGGTTTTACCAGTGTCTTTCGCGAAACGGATCATCCGGAATTACGATCTACGGGATCGACGACACCTTCCAGTGATTTGGAAGCCAGACTTTGTCGTGTTTCGAAATTCTAACAACCTTTTTTAGGAATGTTTTATTATCTTTCTCAATCCTCTTCTATCTCGTTTTACATTTTGAGCAGTACATTTTACGCATAACGTGTTTTAAAAAAGCTGGTAAACTAACGACAAGATCACATTAATTACAGAAATCAGACAGCAAAAAATGGAGACGAGTAGAACCACAGCTAGACCAACAATGAAATATGTATATGCTATTGAAAATTATCTACAATGGATTGCTACGAGCACGTTCGTTAAACGCTTCTTCTCCTCCGGGAGAGATTAATATAAAACATCATTCTTTAGATCGAAATCTCTGTTCTATTTCTTGAAAAATACTCAATGTTGCTCAAGCGTCCAACCTTTATTTAAAATTGTGGAAAAATGACATCTCCGAGGAAGGAGAATTCTTCTAATTACTACGACGAGCACGACTACCCGAAAACTGAGGAGGAGGAAAGGGAAATACAGAACGAATGCGACGTCCGCCGAGTATTTACCGGATGGATATCTATAAAGTATGCCTACGCAGACACGGGGTGAAATCGTAAATACCAGTGAGATGAGACCACGTCCCACGCGAAGGATCGTACGCGAAACGGACCTTTCAAGATCCGTGCATCGTGAGTACGTGTGTGGTCCAGTAAATTGTCGGCGTAAGGCGCAAAATGGCGCATCAGCCTGATCCCAAGTTATATGGCTGCGTTTTCAGGGGGACGAACAGTACGAATCACGACAGTAAGCGACACGGTAAGAACGCGCACGTGGTTTTTTGCTTCAATGCATCCGTGACATCGCGACCTGTTCCTGTTCCTAGAATCGTGATCTATCATCCATATTTTTACCTTCAGCTTTGTCGTTCCCGAGAGTTCTTTCAGCGAATTGTACAGTGTGTGGATGCCTTTGCATTTACAGTTTACACAATTGGAGTTCGATTATTCTGGTCGTTTCCTATGATTTTTATAGCAGAACTTTTTGTTTAGATATTCATTAGATCTGTTCAATCAGGAACTATGTGACAATTCGTTTCGGCTAGATACGGTTCTACTGGAGATTAAAGATGCAGAAAGCGCATTTGGCAGCTGTGCTAAATTGAGCTAATTCTTTTGGATTTGGACTGAATTGCCTGATACTTTTTTAAATCCAAAGTACTCCTGAATTCTGAGTAAACCTTCAAGAGTAGCAACTTGATTCAAGTAGGAATTATTCTCAGCTATCTATGACTTGGTGATACCAGCCAACGATTAAAAACTTGCAATAATAATAACGTCTCGTACAATTATTCGGTGCAAAGTTCAATCTCATTGAATCTCAAGACTCAAGACGAGGTATTTACGATCGCTCGCAACTGCAGGCTTCTGATTCGTGCCTCGACACGCGTGAATGCGCCGACGACAACGGGGGGAAAAGCGCATCGAATATGCATCGGTAGAAAGCTCGCGTGCAGTCGATCCAGCGATACTCGGCGTACGGCTGCGAGTTAGCAGCAGTGACACGCGATCGACATCGCGACAAGACAATCGCGTCGACCGATCGACCGTAATCCGCCACCTCTATTTCGTTTGCTGCCTGCAACTCCGGACGACCGCGCCTCGCCACACGACGGAAGCAAGCTCACGGTGGCCGGCTTGATCCGGCTCGAGGATTCCCCATACGTTCACACCGTTTCATTTCTTTCTGCTGTCCACCAACGCTCATCAACCTCATCAGGCCGCGACGAATCTAAGGATTTTATGGTCCCGCCGTGGGTGAATCACGCCAAACTGGGAGCTTTGTACGCTGCTTGATTTTCTTTTTTAAGCTTCTATGCTAGACTTCTACTCTAGCCCTCTGACAATATAGGTCAAGAAACTTTGAATTCTCTAACGAACCAGTCAAAGATCTTAGACTGAAACGTTCTACAGCACGTAGGCAAGTCTACAGTTGTGTCTGTGACTGATTATGCTCCCAAGATTCGCCACTGAAACTTCGTTTCACCCCCAAAATACCCTTCGACGTACCTTCATAGCTGTCTCTTGAAACAGATCCGGGCACTTTTTTGATCTTGAACACCTTCGATCTCAGCTCGGATGATCGATCACTGGAGCGTGTTCCGCGATCTCAGATGCATCGCGCAGCACGTCACGATAGTTGAAACGCGTTCACGCGACGCGCAAGCAAGCGATAGCTACGCCCGAGGAGCGCAGCATGGCCCGTGACTCGATGCGCCCGACGTGTAACAACGCAAGTCCCGGCTGAGCTACGGCGGCTCCGCGGCGACTTGCTGCGTGCTATCGTATCGCTAAAATATAGGCGTGGCTTTGATATCCCACTGAGCACGGTTGCTACGATAAATTCGATTGGCGGAGCCACAACCCGCCCAACGAGATGAAAGTGCGCCGACACCACGCGCACAAACGCACACAAGTTTCTCCCTACCACCGGGAACCCGGGATGCTACGGGTTTTTCGATTGGCGGAATGGTTAGCGTGGTAGGAAGAAGGATCATTCTCGAAGATCTTTTTCTGAAGACGGCTCGTAGAGGGTAGCATAATTGTTTGGCGTGTTGGCGATAGGTTACGACGAGAGGCAGCTTTGGTTGGCATGACAGACAAGTTTTCTGGAATCTGGAAAGGAAAGATTTTTGAAAAGTGGAGTTTCGAAGATTGAGTGAAACAAAAAGGATGAAACCGAGAAACGAACTTTTTACACAACTGATCTATAGTAAAATTTCATTTATATATCCCCTCTTCAGGGGGTAGATAGAGAGTTTATATAAATGAAGTTGATTTAGTAGGTGCTCGCCAATTTTTTCCATTATTACAAGGACATTTGAAAAATTGATAAAAATATTCATTTGCGTGGTAGGACAAGCACATTCAACCAGGAAGAAGCTCGATTAATTGGGCATTAACTATAATTTTACTTCAATGAACACGGCTCAGACAAACTGTGAGTTCTATTGCGTTCTATTTTAGATATTTTAGATATTCTATATATCTATATTCTTCTAGCATGCATTTTTGTATTTTTAAATATTCATAAAGAAATTTCCAATTAAAAGCCATCAAAGTACCTATCTCGAACAATTTACGCAAGTACAAAAATGTAAACATCTCGAAAGAAAGTTACGAAATATCAAGAACCTTTGTCGATATGAAAGATACTTGAAAAGGAACTTGTTCATCGCGAATGTAGTAACATTTTCGCATTTTCACGATCGCGAGTGTCGGTATGTGGCGCGTAGATAGTAACTCAGATGCGACGAACATAAATAAATAACAATACGGAGGACTGAGACTACAGACACACGGCTCCGGGCATAACTTCACCCTATACCTAAACTGCCGCGGCGCGTCATTAAAATTATTTATGGGGAAATAAGAATCCGAAGTCTTTAAGTCCACCTCTGGACGAGGTGGAGGGGTTCGCATGGTTTGTATCTCATCCTCGATCCCCTTTAGGTCGGCACCGTCTGTCCAGACTTATGGGTTAGTAGATTAAACTCACACTTCTCGCATGTCTGCATCTAAGTTCGCAGTACGTTCACACTGTAACAGAAAAATACTTCAGCTCACTTATCGTAGACAAGTTGAACATCATTGTATTTATCAATTCCAATTGCGTTAACCCATATGCATCACAATTTAAATTGCACAATAAATCTGTATCAGATTTAATCTGAGACGATTTAACGGGTGTCTGGCTATTTCTGCTAAGATAAAAATATTAGAAAAATTAAAAATTGCCAGAAAATCGAGCGAAAGTTACAATACTATTCGCAAATATAAAATTCTTAGTAGAAAATTTGATCTCTTACAGTCTTCTATTCTACAAATTTAACAAGAAAATCGTCTCATCACGCTAAAATCACCCTCGTGCCGAGATTTCCCAAAAACCGACTCGCGATCTCCACAAACAGACCTGCGGACACCCTAATCTCTCGATTAATCCAATTTACCACGTGCCTCCGTTTATTCACGTGATTGAGGCGAGAGATATTTAGCATATCGATCGTGTAATTATCTTCGAACATAACTCTCTCTCTCTCTCTCTCTCTCGTTCTATCCATGTTGGTTGAGGGGCCAAAGTAGAGTCGGCGTGGCGCACAACGCCAAGATGAAGAGGTAACGCCGTAGGAGGCGAGAAATAAAAAGTAAGAAGCCAGGAGAATTCTCAGCTGGGGGTCATTGCCGGTGCAAGGGGGTTTTCAGTGGTCGCGTTTCACGATCGACCACCTGGCCACATAGTTACACCTTGTAAACGGTCCGGTGTCTACCGATGCTAATAAACAGAAACGGACACGCTCGCGTCCGCCGAGAAAGAGATTAATCGACGCGGATTTGTCACGGACGTTGTTACCAGCGCCTCCTCTGCCTTCCTTCTATCTCAGCTCTCGTGATCTCGACGAGAGCTCTCGACGTTTCGTAATAGTCAGTCCGCCAGTCTATACAGCACCGTGCAAAAAAGAATTTTAACAGCTAATCGAGCAAGGTAAATGTTTCTAGAAGAGCTAGAGAGTTCTATTAAGAGTAAATGAGAGTTTTTTCTGCATGTAAAGAAACGATTGGTTAGCATGAATTTATAGAAATTATTAAGGTAGAAGTGTAGAAGGTCTGAGACTTTTGCGCAACTCTGTACGCGTGTAGATAGACAGGCGATGGGGAACTATTCTGGTTCGAATTATTTCCGGTACTTCGGATTGCTCGTTCCTCACTGATTTATTGCAGTTCCCCGCTGGTGAACAACGCTTGACGAGCGTAGTGTTACAGCGTAATGCATTCGGCAATTAAGTCGATGTCTAGTTTTGTTGAAATGCTGACATTATCGCTAAGAAGAAGAATCTTTCGAAGAAGCTTTTATGATTGTTTTGAACTATTGTGAAGTGTATCTTTCAGAATGAAATTGATTTATTAGAGAAGTCGTTTCAAGTCGATACTCGCTTTATAAACAGAAAATCTTTCTATTTGGAAAATGTATGGGACACGAAGTAAGTTAGGTTAATGTAGTAAGTTAGGTTAATAGACGATACTTTCCATTATTCACCCTCAACTATTTATGATTGAATATTTACTATTTTACTCGCAAAATTCCTGCAACAAAATTACAGAAAATCAAAGAGAAATTGTAAGATCGCACGATAAAATTTCTGCCATTTGTCTACATATGTAGTATGTTAAACTTCATACTCTTGAAAGAGCTGAAAGTCCTCAGAAACGCACGGTCCGCATCTCTCGCTCGCTACCGTTTAAAACGCTACCGAATTCTGGTTTTCACGTGGTCGCGGGCGCAATTAGCATCCCGCTGATTTTCAAAGGAGGGTGTTGCTATTCACTTGACAAGTACGCACTTGTGGACACTGTTAGGCGCTTCGTGGCCCCTTTGTCCAATCAATCGACGAAATTTTTCGGATGGCTTGTCGAGATCGAGGGGCGAATTATCAACGACAAGTGTCCCACGGTCGAGCGATCGTCGTTCAACCGATACAATGGCAACCTATTCGCAAACGGACGCTCTTATCTCGGTAAAAAACGTCCATTTGGGTTACCCATATATTAAATAGCTATCTTCCCTAGAATCTAGCCAGCCTTGGCTTTTCTTCCTTAATCATTCTCTCTCTTTCTCTCTCTTCTTTACAAATCTCGTTCAATTGGGATCAGGATCAAGATTTATGCGTTTCTGTCGAGATTTGCAGGGGACGTTAATTGGAAGTATTTTCTCATGTATCACGAGAGTGTTTCATTCAAAGATCGGTTGTAGTTTATATTTTTGTGTATTTGTTCTTTTTTTTTTCTTCTAATGAATCTTTCAATAAATTCCTGACAAGATCTGACAAAATTTGGCCGGGGACAGCTCATCTCTCCAACACGGAAGAATTTTTCAATCCGAGCCGAGATTATCCGACGATGGAGAAACGTTCTACGCGCGAACGGGTCGAAGAACGTTGAAGAGAAGAGAAACGACGACGGACAAGCATCTCGACGCTTATTACCAATCACGGAACCGCCGCCGCCGAGGCACTCGCCTCAACTACACAACAGTCTACACGTCCGTTCGCGCTCATTCGTAACGAAGGATTCTACCGTGCTGTCAATTCCCTCGAACGCGTGAAAAGGACACCCGATATTATTAATGCTCTCGCCACGCAATCCGGTACTCGAAAGCTAACGATTATTTACCTCGAAATATTTATACGGTATCTCCATACACGCCCATTATCGCGGGTGTATGATAAATGCCCGGTATGAAAAATCGATTTTATTGTCGGAGAACAGGGCCCCGGCATCGCTGAGATGCACGCCGGGAATTCCATCCGTCCGTCCGTCCGTCCGTCTGTCCGTCCGTCCGTCTCTCCTCACGTGTGCACGTATGTTGGGTATAGTTGCACACGTTCACGCGCAGCGTATGGTGGTCCATCGGTGATGGATACGCCTACTTTTGATATTTCGGTGATCAATAACCGTTTCTCGGTGCCATTCGCGGCGAAGGAAGGATCCATTATTCACCCGCAGTCGCCGGTGAATAAATAATTTACCACGTCATAGCCGCACCATCAAGTGACTGACTTCGCGCCGGCACGACCGCCTAACCCTAACCGATCCGCGCGCGGCTCTTCGGTGATACCAGATATCTGTGTCCGTTTGTTAGCCGAGAGGTGGGCCCTGTCCCGAGGCGGAGGGGCCCAGCGGCTTTTGCATTCGCGGCGCTGGGTCTCTGTGTAAAAACGAGGTACACACCGAGGTGTTTGTCGTTGATACAGATGAGATTCTTTTTCTTTTCTTTCGAGCAGAGACCGAATCGGTATTACGGATACCGGTGAAATACCGATATTTTTAGATTACTATTCGATTGATGAAATGGTGCGAATGCCGGTATCATGTTATCAAAACGATGTTAGGTCGGTAGATGTATTTCGGTATAATACCGGTATAATACCGGTAAATAAAATATTAATATATTAGAAGAGGAAAAGGAGACAATGATTAAATGTTTTCATAAAGCTGCCGATAGTAAATTTGATGACGCGTATCCTTTATTATTTCTAATACCAATTCATCGTTGTATCTCCATACAATATCAGCCACGATACTCTTATTTAATTTTAAAAGATGACCGATTTCTCGATACGTTTTTCCTTCTTCTCGGTGAAAAATTGTCGTACGTCGATAACTCGAAAGAGGAGTTAAAACAACGATTGATCGTAGAATGGAAGAATATTTCGCTAGATTACTTAAAAAAAATTACTGGAAATATGCCTAAGCGTCTGCGATGTATTATTGAAGTTAAGGGCTACCTAACAAAATATTAATTATTGTTTATGTGAACAATTTTCAGGTTCAAATACTGTACTCCTTCAAATGTCCGAATATTTTTGCCACGCTACATTTCGACATAGTTCAGTTTATTGTTTGATATTGAGAAAAGTACGTGCAATAAATAAATAAAATTTATGTTACTATAAACTATAACGAATGTTTTATTATATTATTAAAAAATTAATCCAAATTTACTGTTATAAATATTATAATCGAAATCCACAACAATATTTTGAATAGCATGATGTCCGAATATTAATAAGAGTCACTGTACGTAGAAAATTACCTTACAATATTTCGGTTTCAGTCTCTGGGTATAATACCTAAATCTCAAAATATTTCGGGTTTCAGTCTCTGCTTTTGAATGGTTAGATATTTCGTTTCTCTATTTATTGTAGTCGTGACCTGTACCTTTTTGCCGAGTAATTTCAAAAAGTGAGAATGGGAAGGAGGAACGAGAATTGTTCGAAGATATCTTCAAGTTATTATAAAAATTATTCTTCGCCGAGGTTTGAATTGGGATTTTTGTCCCAATTTGTGAATTGCTAGCATGCCAAATTCCTACAGTCCAGGTAATGAAGATTGAAATAAGCTGAACGAATGACGCAACAGGCATTAAGCGGCGTAAAATCAAGCACATCGATAAATATCCCCGAAGCGAACGAGCGCCGCGTGTAACCCGTGGCTATATAAAATCTTTGCTCTTCAGGCGCTTATATTTATACGCGTGTATCTGGAGCTTTCGAGTATCGGTGGCGAGTTCGAAGAGGGGCACAGTTCGGTGCCGAGGTGGCCCGACAATGGCCGGCCGGTAATAAATTATCAATGGGGAAAAAAGAAGGAACAACGGCAACAAGAAGCGGCAACCGCGGCGAGTTACGGTTTCGCGTTAAATATGAAATACTGCTATCCACCTCCTGAGAATGCTCACGCACACGCGTCCATCGCACTGTACGCACACGGACGTTAGTACAGTGTTAAGTAGCTGTTTAACATATTTTAATTGCCGTATTAAAATCTGAAATGTCACGCTCGTAATGGCTTCCCTAATAAACCTTCGTAGATCGTTTGTCTATAAAAGTCCGATTTTTAAACGAAGGATTTTTCTTTTTCTCTTTTTTTTTTTTTTTTCTTTTTTCATTCTTTTACTTTTCTAATTTTGTACGCTCATCGTCTTAGAAAGGAGAACCGACAGAGGAATCTCTTTCTCGGGTTTATGACGTTAATGCTACTGGATGGAATTTCGATTTAAAGCGATGAGTGTTTCTACTTCTTTGCAAGAGAAAATAAAAGGTAAGTAAGAAGTACTATTTGAATGTTTGACGTACGTTTCATGAAAGATCTTTCTCTGCAAGTGTTACACAAAACGTGTTGAATAGTTGAACAAATATAATCCCTGCGTTTGCTAAGAGTTTTCGTCACAGGGATCAATAGGATGACTGATCCTCCAGGGAGTAATGCATCAATAGAAGAAATCCATAGAAACCGAGATGCCATAAAACAGTCTCCGAGGTGGTCTTGTCTGGGTTTTAGATTTACGCGTATTAGAAGAGAATTACAATATTAATAAGGCATTTTTTAACGGCGGGCTCCGCCCTCGGCCAAGAATCCGCCACTCCGAAATCTCTGGAATCGTAAATATTGAAATATAACGTGAAACGGAACTTCATTTTCGTTTTGTGGACACCCCTGTTCACGGAAATTATCCTTGGAAATTCTTGCGGGTTTTACAACTGCAACTCCTAAATTCATCTTTCACGCATCATTCAATTTCAATTTCACGTCGTTGATCCTCAAAACTCAGTAATTGTTGAAGATCCATTGTTCATTGTTGCGTATAGTTTCTAAATAATATGACGCTCAGTGCGAGTCGGTTCGCAGTTATGCAATCAACTATGCAAACGATCCTTGGCGCGATAAAAATGGCGGTGTCTATACTGACGCTAAGAGTTCTTGCTCGTAAACGTTTCCAGTGAAATACGCGGTAATAACAACAGGTTGGAAACGTCGCTAAATAAATAGCAGTACCCGTAGCAGCTCGCAGCTGCAAGAAGTGGATAATGGTATTTCACTTCGTACTTTGATTCACTTCGTAACTTTGCAATTTCTATCTGTATAGGTACACAGTTCGCAGCTTGCTTTACGATCGCTAATGATAACCGTGGCACTCGAGCTATCTGGCTTCGATCGTGTTTACACAGTCACAAGATGAAGGAAAAATTGGCAACGGTGATTTTAAGGGTTAATTGCTACACAAACGCCGCGATAAATACAATATGGCTTGCGGATATTCTTTCTGTCAACACGTCCGTCGATACGTCCTAAGAACACGTGTCAACAAGTTCAACGTCTCTTCCCTACGGCCTGGTGTCTCAATTAATGCAAATTGATGCAGCAACGATTCCCATCGGGTCCACGGGGGAGGGAGAGACATCGCTGCAGGGAAATTTCCGCGCATCGGGAAAATTGCTGGGGCTCTCCCTCCCCCGTAGCGCAAAGGAAAATTGGATCGTTTGTATCGTTTGCAACCGTAACGTCGACAAATGCCCGGCGTTCGCCATTATAAACACGACAATGAGATGGTGTAGGCTGGTTCGGCTACAGAGCAGAGTAGGCCAATGATCGGATTATCCTGGAAAGTTCTTGGGCAGAGAGCAACTTGGTGCTACGTGCCAAGCAACGGGCGAGCAGCTCGTAAGCAGGCAGCAGAACTGACATAAGGCATTGTTAGCATCCCGGGGGACAAACCGAGATCAAACGCTGTTAGCACAAACTAGTATCCCTCCTTTCAGTTAAGTTAAGTTCATTTCGCTGCCGCGCTCTCGGATGCTCTCGCGAAACACGCTGCTTAGTCGGCTAATGCCTTCTGTTTGGATTCGCTGCCCTCGTTCGCCTCTTCGTGATTTGCGATTCGTTTCTCCTTACTTGTGATTGCTTTGTTACGCGTGAATTGTTTGTTCCTCGAGCGTAGATGAGATTGCTAGCAAGCGATCCTTTTTTAAATTGATATTCGCTCTAATATTCCAAGCTCTCATCGACTGTTATTCGTTGAAAAAAAAAGAATGAAAAGAGAGAGAGAGAGAGAGAGAGAAAATCGCCACTCGAACGATTATAGTTGCGTGGCTTCGGTATAATCCCGCGACAGCGACGCGTACGAGCTGAAAGAAACACCGCTCGGCCATAAGTCATTCGCGTGACACTGGCGTTTCGAATGCTGCCGTTTATCGAAGAGGGACAGCGAAACGGGAAGAGACAAAGTGTCCCCGAAAACACGTGAAACCCACGCGGACCACGGTCCGGTTAATATATTTTACCTGGTGGGATATATCCTCCGGAGGTGCTGGCTTTTATATACCGTGTACGGGGTATTTATGTGTCGCCGCCTTGCCTAAGCGTTTGATATATGAACTATGAAGGAACGATATTCGTGACTCGGCGAGAAGGGGTGGAAAGACGAAGAAAGACAGAGACATCTGGAGAACCGAGGGAACGATGTATGGGGCAGCGGTGCCCGCGGAGAAAAGTGGCGAAAAGAGAAGACCGCGAACGGCATTTGAAAGATGGACGATCGCGCCACGAGCAAATAGGATGTTTAACGATACGCCAAACAAAAAGAGGAACTCGGTCTGACTTTTTAACTTTAGTCGTACTTTTGGGGGAAAGCTGGAATGAATTAGGTGTGTCCTTTTGCGAATCAGTATTCCGAATGGACATGAAGTTACGATAACAAAATTCGTAATTTTCGCGACTTTGAACTTTATTATTATAAATAATACGTAAATCGTAAATTTACGATAAATTTTTGCGCTTCTCGAGCTGGTGAATACGAGTTGTACGCCTATTCAAATTGTAAGAAAAGATAGAACGCTGAAACACTACAATAAATAAAGTACAAAGGATCGCAAATTTAAATTGCCCACGCATTAAAGTTATTAAACTTCGTTTCACCGGAGGAACTGTAACGGAAAGGATAATTCGAGGGTAGCGAATTCTCTTTCCCTTCTTTGAGCAGTGGAGTCTCGAACACTGGAAGACAGTGGAGGAGCAGAGAGAAGGTTGCTTGATTGGGTTAGCACTTAGTCCGTGATTGCCGTTTGCGACTTCTTTGCCATTTTCGCCTTCGAGTGCCCTCGAGATTTCTAGTCAGAGTACTCTGTCTGTTACCTTCTCGTTTCATACCTTCCAGCCCTATCCTGAAATCTCTGATTATACGAAATGACACGAGGGCGATTTCATTCCCCGTTGATTGATATCAAGATTAATACCAAGATCGATGATGAAGCAACACGAATAAGAATGGACGACCGACGAGTGTGATCCCGAGTTCAATAAATTTACAAAATCTACATTTCCACGCCGATAGTGAAAATTTCCGCGTGAAACACCTCAGTACAGCAAAAAGTAGTCACGTTAATCGGTCAAGCAATGGATGTACAAGGGTTAAAGCTTAAATGCTTATCGGCGCCGTCTTCGGTACGAGATAACGAGGCAGAGAAGAAACGGAGGATCCCGCGAGACTTGCGGCGATCTCTCGCGTAGCCCGCGGCGGCAATTAAAACCGTTTGTCGTTTCATCGCCGAAGATAAATTCATAAACGTGTCTGTGCCTGCACGTACATTCGGGGCACACGAGCACGTAGATACATACACGGTGTCTTAGCAATCGCGATACAGCAAATCGATACAGCAAGAATGAATTGAAAATGTGGAAATAAAATCTGCTCGTACGCTGGAGAATCGAGTTTGAAAATTTGCCAGACTCTGGACTGGGTAGCAGAATGTTCCAAGATATGAAATTTTGGTCGTGCGGCGTTTCATTCTTCAAAAAAAAAAAAAAAAAAAAATTGAAATTAATCCTGAATCGAACGCAATAGATTTTAAAGAAGACTGCAAAAATGGAAATGGGAATGAGTAAAGATTCTCGACAATTTCATCGAAACATTGTGATTTCATCTCTGTAATTAATAATTAGAATAATGTACTCTTTGCTTTTGATTAATTCTTTAGAAATTATATAAACACCACGATTACTAGAACACACTGTACAACTCTATAAACAACATATAAAATTTGACTGGTACTGAAAACGAGTGAAAGAGTTTTTGTATATATATATATGTGTGTGTGCATGTAGAAAGAAGAAGACGCGTGTTGGTGAGGTGATCGTGAGTCGAATAAGGATGGAAATGTGGCGGAGTTCGAACCGGCGCGGCGGTCCGACTGATTTACATATCCGTACCGCTCGGCGTACTCTCTTAAGAATCACTATAAATATGCCGAGGGTGGTTTAATATGCGGTAGCCCTTTAATTTATAACAACTTATTAAATAAAGGCTCGCGGCCATTTACGCGCGCGCGCAGTGTAACCACTCGCAGCGTCTTATCCGTCTCGATAAATAAAGTATCCGGATCGAGATCGCCAGATCTTGTTTCTTAGTTCGATCCACTCCGTTTCGTTGTGGATTTATATATAACGTTTATACGTAAAGAATTATGCGCGCGAAGAATTACATAAACTTCGTTCATATGAACTTGTTGGTGGAGAAATAACTAGTACAGTTGGACTTCATATAATAAGAGTTCGTTTAGTCTAAAAATTCGCGACGCAAGTCTGGAAATGAGTATTGAATAAACACTTTTTTGTAGAATACCATTTAAATCTGAACCTTCTTCCGAAACTGAAGTGATTTCTCAATTTAAATCGTCTACTTTTCAATTTATACGGAGCCAATTACGTGCCGTGGATTAAATAACAGATTCTTGGATAAAAAATTTTCGAGATCACCGAGTTCAACGAAATGCAGTATGGTAATTTCAAAGGTTTCTTAAAAATCAAAGCGACAAAATTTTCACTCGAGTATCTCAAAGAATAATTTTCTTCAGTGACCCGAAAAGAGATCAGACGGTTGAAACGTACGTCGTTCAGTGGGTTCGAGAGTTCATTGAACAGGACGCGTGTCAAAAGTGACGTTTCGAACCGGACCATGTCAAAAACGTGAGAACGATCTACATCCACGTGTCCTGCGACAGTTCGATGCACAATCGTGCACTGCCTGCGGCTATACGAAACTTATTTGGATAGTCTCCCCTATGATCCTTTATTTTGGCGCGTGGCTGCATCGTTTAATGGATGCACTTCCGCTTGGCCAAGCAGAGGAACGCGCGCTACGGATTTTAACCTTTATTTATTTCCACTGCTTTCTATTTTCTCGATTGCTTTGTACGATGCAGCGAACGTCGTCAACTTTTTAAATTGCATGGAATTCATAAAACGCAACGTGTCTGTTTCTTAACAAAACAGCCGCTCGAAAGTTTGAGGCGCGTTTCAAAGATTTCAAAAGTAAATTGTTCAGTGCAATATTGTCTGAATACTGTGTTGAGAACGTCTCAATGAGTTTCCTTTTCGGGAATTACGCGCGGATTAATTTCGATACAGCGAAGGGCCTTAGGGCGTACCCTTTCGGAGTCTAATTGGATTGCACGCGTACGTGGCTACGTGTGTACAGTCTCTCACTCCTTTCGTGCGTGATCTACACGCCGCATCCCGTGTGTACATATTCGGCGTGTTCTCTATTCAGCGTTGCTTCGACGTGCAGGATCTTCCGCCATCCCAAATTTTCAAACCGCGATACTGAATAATTTTGCGATACTGAACAACGACAGAAACTGACAGAATATTGACGTATCATTGATGTATCATAAAATCATTCAGCGAGAATTTTTCCTTCGAAGATGAACCACAATCCGAGACTTGGTTATTACTTTGAATCCTTTTCGAAATATTTAGAATTTTCTTTTTGATTCTCAGTGTTTCGCGAATCCATTTAATTGTGCTGCTAAAAATTCAATGCCACATTAGCCGTAAATGAATCTGATTCCAGCTTATTGTGCCACGTACACGTATACGTGGATACGCGTCCCTTATCCACCTTGCACGCTCCGGATGTCGCTTAGAATGTTTCGGGGTAGGTTCTATCTAACCCATTGCACGTGTCTCGCTAGAATCTAGGGCGTAAATTTACGTATATGTTTCACGAAGAAGAATCTAACAGCGGCGCCTCCTTAATTAACACCGTTGTGCACACTGTACTCTCTATACAATGAAAATCGTCGGAGTGTAATAGTTTATGCAGTAGCTAACAAAAATATTATCTCGACAATATCGATTCTGTTCACGCCTGATTAATTTTTATGAATTCATTTTATCAACACTTGGACGTTACTATGAAATTCTGGTAACTGGTCCAGAATTTAAGAGTTAAAGAGTTAAAAAGCGAAGTATTCTTCGTTTCCTCGAATTAAATGTGCAAAAACTATACTTCCATGAGATATCTGTTCAATACCAATAGACGATGGCTCCCTTTCAGGAATTCCAAATCCGTCACATGTAATTTTCCAATATACACACACACACAAAGAGGGGAGAGGAGGAAAGTCGCCTTTAATGTCAGACACATCTAACCCCCTTTGCACGTGTCATCCCGGAGACTAAGGGCGTGAACTCACGTTCACGCACGCCCACGCACGAGGGGAAGATAACGGTTGCGGGGTCACTCGACACGGTGTTCTCTCGCACAATCTTCCTCTCCACCCTGTTGGAACGGCGACGTGTAACAACCCTTACCGACGCGACCAACCTTCTCTCTCTCTCTCTCTCTCTCCTATCTCACTCTTTCTCTTTCCCTCAGCTAGGCTTGCACAATCGCCGCCTGATTGATAATTTATACGGTGCGTGCAGGTTATTTGATTATCTATCCCCCCCTCCCCTCTTCCAACTGGCCCTCTCTTCTTCTGCTCTCCTCTTCCTTTACTCTATCGTTTCAACAATCCTTCGAATCTTGGATTCTTCCTTTATTATTCTAGGCGTTTCAGTAATCGTGTCGTGAAACTCTTAAAATTTTTCGAGGAACGATATATGTAGTTCCAAGAAATTTCCCTTCAGCTCTCCAACGCACAAAAGCAATGTCATTCAAAATTTACATTAACTAAAGAACCTCCGATCCACTAGCTCAATAAGTAGAATAAAATTGTCAAAATGATTTATATAGTTCCAAAAAATTTCCCTTCAGCTCTCCAACGCACAAAAGCAATGTCATTCAAAATTTACATTAACTAAAGAACCTCCGATCCACTAGCTCAATAAGTAGAATAAAATTGTCAAAATGATTTATATAGTTCCAAAAAATTTCCCTTCAGCTCTCCAACGCACAAAAGCAATGTCATTCAAAATTTACATTAACTAAAGAACCTCCGATCCACTAGCTCAATAAGTAGAATAAAATTATCAAAATGATTTATATAGTTCTACGAATATCTCGTAAACACTTCTCAGACTACATTTCATTTAAATACTGAGTCAGAGAAAAAGAAATATACGCAAACGTATAAGTCCGTACAGATGGACTAGGCGTGTGTCTACAAAGTTCTAGGGGGATGCACCATGGGTTACCTCAAAAGAAGATTCCGAATGATACCAATTATGTCATCAACTCACCATACGTCCCCTTGGCTGCATTCGCTCGCTGTCATAGCATGGATTACGCCCGCATGTCAACCCCTGCCAGTCGCGCCACCCTCCTATTTTTCCTTGCTCGCCTCTCCCTTGGTCTCTGTGGAGATCCGCACAATCTCAGAATCAAAAGAAAAATATGTAATTGTCTTTATTTACCCTTACGCCTTTTTCACGGTCGACCGATAACATGTCACAGCACGACACGTCAGTAGACTACCGATTTTTATCCTAAATTGAAACGAAAACTTGACCATTCAAATAGACCAGTTGGAATAAAAATTTATTAAAAATATCGTTGCTAGAAATGACTATAAAACTTCTACGTACAAGATGTAATACGTTTCAAATAGCGTTAGAAATTTAAGAAATGAAGAATAATTTTATTAGAATGACTATAAAAGTGAAGAAGAAGAAAATCCATTACTGAACGCACAGTTGACAATATTAGTGATTAAGATTTTTCAACTAAAATTGCGTTTTGATTTCCGTGGGTTTTCGCGACCGAAAAGAACCCAGATTTTTATGCTCCTTGTTGCAATAATTATTATACATGATATTCTGCTCGGCATTTAAATGAAAACAACACTTGTCTTTAACACCACTTCTTGGAGTACCATCAATCATTTCCTTCGTCAAACCTTTTTTATAATCCATTTCTCGCCCACGATTTATATATTTTCGTTCATTTTCTTCAACGTTTAACATTTTCCTTGTATTGTCCTCATTCACGATATTAATCACTGACTTCTCATTTTTTAAATTTTCTTTCGCGGTTATGTTACCGATACGATCTTCAATTAAATTCGAGTCCGCTTTTGCATCATTTACCAGAGAATCCTTAACTTTTATTTTATTTTCTGGATTGAATCCTTCACTTTGAAAATTTTTTGAGGCAAAGTCAATTGCTTCACCTACAATCACGCTCGGTTTTATTTTCGGTTTTGTCCGAGATCTCACCGAGATCGACCTGAATCGACACGGTTCTTCGTTCGGTTCTTCCGACTCTATCTCTTTATTTTCCTCTCTGGAGACGTACTTGAAATTAAACTGATTTTTCGTCATTGGATTGCTCGATCTAAGACGATTTCCTATTCTTATCGGCAATTTAGAGTGACCAAATTCTTCAGATCGAATTTTCTTTTTCACAACTATCGGTGAATGTTGATTGAACGCGGAAACTTCTCTGATTTTCGATCTATCTAATTTTCGTTTCAAACAGGCCGCTGTTCTCTCTACGATATTCGTTCTAACTTTCTGATCGTCGGTAACGCTCGACGTGTTACTAGCGTTCGTTATTCTCTTCTTTTTATCATCATTTTCATCTTTCGACACGCTACCTGATCTCTTTAAATACCCATTTGTCTTGTTTGTCCATCCAAAAGTAATTTTACTCACAAGTTTACTCTGACTCATCGATTCGTACTTGCATTGTTTTTGATTCTTCGTAGAGTCGACCATTTTAAAATTTTTATGGACATTCGGACTCGTAGCTCGATCTTTGTCGAAATTGGGATTCGATTTTTCTTTTGCTTCGTTTGACTGTTCATTACGGAGAGCATAAGCGAACAAGTTTCCTTTATTATCAATTTCCGATGTGACTTGAGGTTTTATTAAGGATGGATCATTACAGGATCCTGATTTCTTAGAATGCTTGTGCAGAAATCGATCTTTCCATCTGCGAATGTCGCTATTCTTTGCTGAACTCTTCATAATCGGATAAGATTTATTGTCTAAAGAAACTTGTTGTTGATACGGGCAAGTAATCTCTTTATTTTCAGTAATTTTTTTATACTTTTCATCGTTTTCGTCCAATGGAATAAATTCCCAAAAGTTAGCTCTCACGTTGCTCTTCTCAACCTGATTTGCCAACTTTGAAAACTGTTCGCCGGACGTACAAACATTCTGTAAATCGGACAAACTGTCTTTGTCCACTGCACGATCAACAAATTGTCTATCCACAGAACGATTATCTTTCACGTCTCTTAATCTAGAAAAGTTAAAATATTCGTCATTTTCATTTTCATTGTCCTGCCGAGTCTCAGTTTGATCTAAATTCTCGTAGAGATTCTTCAAGAAAGATCGCGTCTTCTTTTGTCGTTCTACAGGCGGTGAACATGTTCTGGATCGAATTCTGCTGGGAGTCGGTTCGATCCAGTCTCTGGACACTTCATTCGAATTCGCTGCATTCTCGTTTATCGAATTGTATCTGGAAAATCTGTGATCTCTTTGCGATATTTCGTCGATATGATTTTCGACATCGTTCACTCTTTGCCAATGTGATTTCTGATTTCTCGATGAATTTCGTGGAATGTCTTTGGATACGAAGCCTTCAGGAAAATCTTGTTTCGTGGAAACTATTCTTTCCCTGTTGATAATTATTTGATCATTAATGTTAGGATCCAGGCTTTTGCTGGGGCAATTGGAATGAACAAATTTTAATTTAGCACCAGCATTTTTTGGTCTCGTTGGATTGGATTGCGAGAGAGTCTCCTTTTTTATATCATTTAAAAGATTCTGACGTACTATTTTGGGATTATTTCGAACAGTATTTGACATTTCGCAGAAACTGTTATCTTGTTTGTAGGAATTTGGTCTTGATCTATCCGGTGATGTTCTTAATTTGCTTCTAAAATCTCTGCACTTTGGTTTCCTTTTAAATTCTATATTCTCCATAAGATCTTCTTGTGGAGAATAGCTTTGCCAATAGTACTGTAGAATTAATCAAAACAAAAAGGAAAGGTTATTCTTAGTGTAACATTACAAAGGAAATTCCTAAAAATTTCAATAAAATTTCTGATACAATCATACAAAATTACAACTATACTTGATTAGTTTCATCTTCTTTAAGAGTAAACAAATATTCTTCAGTATCCACTGCATCAAGTCCATTTGATGCTCGAGATCTTTCTCCGTAAGATTTCTTCTCAATCTTCTCGTCGTAATGAGATTTCCAATTTTCGTTCTGTTTCATCCTGGACAGTTTTGGAGAGTGAGAGCTATCGGTGTTTCGCGAAGCTTTGAATGCCGGTAATCTGGCGTCACAGCCTGTGTCCGATAATTCAACGATTTTCCGTATATCTTTGTTAGCTTTCATAGAAATTATAGGCGATATATTGTCCATGAAGAAAAATAATGGATTGTCCGCAAAAGAATTCATATTTGAAACTATGTAGACGACAATTGTATAGCCGTGAAACGTGTCCGTTCGTAGAAATCACATTTTCTGATTCAAAATTTCACGTCAGAATATCACAGGATTTTGTTCTTCATGAATCCGCTTGATTTTGAGCACATCACTTGGAATTTTGGAACAGGGTAATTGTCGTTTGAACTAGCTACATCTTTTTGTTGACATTTTTACGAATGGATTAATTGCACCACCGTCACATGTTTTCGATTTTCGTTGCGTTCAGAAATGAATTGTCATACTGACCTTCTCGTCTTAACATATTGAAAACTTCATGGAGATGAGTCAGACAAGACATACTTCATGGAAATGAATCATTTTAGACAAGAGCTTGAAAATAATATTGGGTATCTACTAAATTGACAAAATTTATTGAAACTCGTGGCGCCACCTTTTGAGATGTAACTGTAAGTTACTCTAGATGGACTATAAAAATGCTATAAGTTATTCTAAAGTATATATGTACATATCTGATTCCTATTAAATATATATTCATTTGTATGCTAATTTAGATATTCCATCTAAACATAAATCTAATTTAACTGAGTGAGATACATTCATGTAGTCTCACGTAATCTCATGTAGTCTAGCTGTAAGTTAAACTTTAAACAATGCCTGTTTACTAAAAATCGCTTGTTATTTTCAATTGTGGGTTGAAAAAAAAAGTAAATATAATCATTAATATCATCAATATCATTACTAATATAAAGTATAATATAGTCACAAGATATATCTTTAACAAAATGAATTAATATAAATATCTTTAATAAAATATGAATTAATATAAATATCTTTAACAAAATACGAATTAATATATTTATTTTGTAAAATACAATGATATTTGTTGAAAAGTAATAATTCCTAAAAGTGATACAGTGAAAATTATACATTAATGTGAACAATTGTACAAATAATTATTAAAAAAGAAATCTTTATAAAAATTTAACAACTTCAACAATTAAAAAAATTGAAATTTTTAAAAATTCTAAAAATTGAAGTTACTATAAAAACTGAAGCTCTAATGTAAAATTTATATTTATAATAATATTATAATATTATTCATAATTAATTTAAGAGTAATCCAAATGTCCGCCATTCTGTCATTTCAAATACATATTCTTTGAACAAATCAAACATGGCGTGCTACTTCGTCCGTTAAAATTGTATTCAAACGATATGTAATTCATTCGTGATTACTAAGAATGTATATCGATTGAATACCAAGTGATGCATCAGTTATTTAATAAAATAAAATTTGCCTTTATTAGAATAAATGAAATATTGTCATACTTGTGCGAAAAACTGTTGGACTTAGCCTTTGTTATCATCATCTTTCAAATACTCCGAAATTTTTCTCGCAGTCAATTGATGTTCTCTGCAAAAGAAAGCCAAAACTTTCAAATGAATGCATAGAAGATTTATTTGGAATTAGATATTTATTTATACATGAATATTTGCTTGCGCAATTTTTTCGAATAATTAAATTAATTGATGTAGAATGTAAGTGAGAATGATAATCTTTTGGTGTGGAACATAATTGTATGTATTTTCATATACACTTAATACGAATACAAATATCCACTTCTAATCGACGTAAGTGATTAAATCGAATGTATGTACGTAATAATTCTTTTAAATATCTAACAATGCAAAGGTATTGACTGTAATTTTACCTAAGAATTCCTGCATCACGTTTTCCCTCGCCGCACTTTCCGTAAGCACTAACTTGTACGTTTCCGGTCTAACATTATAAATCGATTATATCGATTTATGTCATTAGAAAGTATCGCAATAACTAACTGCGAAATTTCTCCGTTGGCGCTGTGATCTTTACCTAACTTAAGATCGCTACGTGCGCATTTTGTACGAAATTACATTGTGTAATTTTAAATAAAAAAGAAAAAACTTTCTTTTCTAAATTTTTTCGTTCTCAATAATTGTACTAAATATAATTCCTATTTTAGCGGTAGCAAATCGCGCAACACACTCTGTTTTTTTCGAAGTCAATATTTCACGTAATATCACGTCTGTTCCACCCACGTCTGTTAGTTGCAAAAAATTTTCTATCTTCTTATTTTATTTTCAATCAGTAAATAATATATAAATAATGAAGGAAACCTCATCTCAGATGACATATTCTATACTTTATCTATGGTCAAATTTTTGAAATTCAAATCAGGGAACAACATCTATGTAAATTCTTTATCCGTGACTTATTGGTGAATGCCGCTCTGATTCTAAGATAAATTGTACTAACTTGTTTTTACACCATGAAGCATGTATATGAAAAACTTTAAATTAAGTTAGAAAAAAATCCGTATTAACTTTGTATCGCATTATGATAGAGACAGATACGTTTATAAAAATAAATAAATACGTTTACTTAATTTTAAATAATAAACAAGTGTACACTTCCTCATGATAAATACAAGTCAACATTGTCAAAAATGCAGAAAGAATTAAACGAAATAATTGAGAAATCATTACAAAAAGCCTACGATCACGATAGAACTGGGAACGTAGGAAAAGCATATGCGTATTATACAGTTGTTGCAGAGTTATGTTCTCGAAAAAGACCAGAAATCGAAGAAGCGTTTGTCGATGTCCTCTGTATGTTGTTATTTTGCATCACTAATATCATTTAAGATCCAAAGACTTACATATATTTATTTTTCAGGTCAATGGGGAATACAGCTAGCAGGTGAGAACAGGTTCGAAGATGTTGCTTTGTGTTACAAACGTTCATTAGATATCTATCCGAACAATCCTCGTATGTTAAATAATTTTGCAGCACATCTCTTAAGGTAAATTAACTCACTGCTTGGATAAAAGTATTATCAGTCGGGTTTAAAATTGATTTTTTGACATGACAGATATCATGACCACTAAAGTTCCTTATAATGAGGAAAAAAACTATATTGTTAAAGGAATAATGATCCACTAGAAGCAATAAAATACTTAAAGAGAGCCCTGCGAGCAAATCCTAATTTTTTACCAGCAGAAAGGAATTTGCAGAATGCGTACAGTATGGCTGTAGATAGATGGCATTTTCCAATGTTGAACGACAAGCACAGAAACATGGCATTCCAACATGTAATTTATAAAAGGATATCTCAAGGATACAATACTGTGTTGGATGTAGGAACTGGTACAGGATTGTTAAGCCTATATGCACAACATGCAGGTGCTAAGAAAATTTATGCATGCGAATGTTCACCAGTGATGCTAAAAATTGCAAAAAAGGTATTTGAAACCAATGATGCTAAGGATATAATATTATTACCCAAACTCTCTTCAGATCTTGTAATTCCTACAGATATTGCAGAAAGGTCAGTTCTCTTATAACAATATAAAAATTTATACAGAGTGAAATTTGCTTTAGATTAATAAACTACAATTTCAATTATGAAATCTTGTTTTAGAGTGAAATTGGTAGTTACAGAAACTTTTGATGCTGGTTTATTTGGAGAACATGTGATACCTTCTATGATAAGTGTGCATTCAAATGTTTTGGATAAGAATGGTATAGTGGTACCAATGGGAGCTACACTTTATATAGCTGCTATTGAGTGTGAATATATAAGAAATAAATCAGCTGTAATGTTTGATAAAATAAAACATTTTTGTCCTCTAAATTTTGATAACATATCTGTATTGTTGGACGAGGAATACTATGATACAGAAAATTTAAAAAACGTGCAAGTTAATTATATAGTAGAACCCACAGCATTTTTTACCATTAATTTCAATGATTTGTCTGATTTACAACAATTTAACACAGATGGAATAAAAAATATTATAAATATAACATGTAAACACAGTGGTACAATAGATGGTTTAATAACTTGGTTTAAGTTACATCTCGATGAGGAAATAACAATAGATACTTCAGAAAAGAAATCATGTTGGCAAGCTGCCATTTTCCCTACAACACCAAAATCATTGAAGAAAGATGATGTAATTTCAATTAAGGGAGAAATGTTGAAGGGTAAACTTAAATGTTCGTACTCATCTAATAATTCTGAATACGATGATTATAATCATAAGCTTTTATATCGTTTACCAAAAGAAGTTATAACGTTTCTAAATGATGTAGAGTACATAAAATTACTTACTGAAGTTAGCAAATCATTCATTAATAGAGAAATACACAGTATTTTGGATACTTCCCCGTTTCCTATTTACGGATTAATATTACTGAAGGAAAACAAACATAGCAAGATTTTATACTACAAAAATGAAAATGTGATGTTTCAACGTTTTATCAAACAAATAGTAGAACAAAATGGTTTCGAAGATAAATTACGTATTGTATCAAAGTACAATCATATTAATGATTCTTTAGATACTATATTTATTCATGATTTCGATATTAAAGGAGAATTGAAAGATTGCAGTGATGAACATAATCACGAATATTTTCGGTAAGAATAAATTAAGTATGTTATTGCGTTTTGATCGTGACACAATAAAAATTTTGAGGCTTTTACAGATGTTTACTTAAACCAAATGGCATTTTGTTGCCCGAACAGATATTTTTTGTAGGTCAGCTTGTGTTTTCGGATGATTTACCAAATATGGTTTATGTAGAAGATAAAAATTTACAAGATACTTCGACATTTGCATTTGATGCATCAAATATTGAAAAGGTATATAATTTTTTTTATATAATTCATTCACGTATAAAAAAAATACTGAATTATTATATTCCTTTATAGGGAACACATAATACTTTTAATAATACAACTTCTTATGGTATTGCACAATACATTAATGAATTTAAGGTGAGATATAAGATGTTACAATGAAAATAATACAACTATAAACTTTTCTTTATTATATATATTACAGATAAACCAAATTTTCGATTTGAATTCAAGTTTGTATTTATATGAACCTTTGTCCAATGTAAATGTATTGATAGAAATGGGAGAGAATGAAGTTGCTGAACGTGTGATAAATTTTGGAAAAATAAGTGCACCTAATAATAAATTATTGCCAAATGCTTTAGTATGTTGGTACAAAGTCAGATTGACATTAAATCATAGTTATGACACAAAAAGAAATGGATCGTTTATGAATCATACGGCAATATTATTAGAAGATGAATTAAAGAATTCCATTTTACAAGGTAATGAAATATGTATAAAAGTTCAGCAAACTGAAAACATAATACGAGTAAAAATCAAGTGATATTAATCCTTTACAGTTTTCTATAATTATTATTCACTTTAAAATATATATTTGTTTCACATATTCCAGTAATTTAAGTACATACAATTTCATACAAATAGTACAAAAAATACAACCTATGCATATAAACAATGTAAAATAAAAAAAATAAATTTAACATTAATTGCATTTTGATAAAGTGTTATACATCGAAAATTCCCATTAAAAATAATATCTTATAATTTACTTTGTAAATTATCGTTCAGAAATTTACATATATGAGGTGCTATTCTTTCAGGATAATTATTATGCACATCATGATTACCTGTTACAGTAATTATAGTGAAAAGGTGACTAATATCAATAACATCTGGTAATGCTTCTATTATTTTTGACAGCATAGATGTCCGTTTAGAATTATTTGCTATAATTAATAGTGTTTTAGTCGAATATTTACTGAAAAAATTTCTGTGTTGTTCTATTGTAAAATATGGTTTTAAAATAAGTCCTAATCTTTTATCACGATTATATTTGTACAGATTGCCGACTTTAGTGACTGCACGTTTAAACACAGCTTCCGCAGCTTCTGTGTTTAATGTTTCATATCGTCTAAATTGCAAAGAGTACAAAATTTGTTCTTTGGTATAAAGTCTCTCGCTATGTTTGACATCAATATTTATATTATACAACTCACGAATAAAGCTAACAGTATCTGAAATGAAGAAAGGTAGAAGTCCATCAATCGCTACAATCTTTTCAAGTTTTCCAGGATATAAAATGCTAAAGTATGTTCCGATATGAGCTCCAAGGCTGTGTCCGATATATGTACAAGTTTGCCATTTTAATGCAGTCAAAACAAGCAATATTGAATAAACATAATCAAAAAAATGTAGTGGTAATCCAGCTGGCATTGGAGATGAGAATCCATGTCCTGGCAAATCTATATTTACGTATTGGTATTCTTCTGGCAGATATTCCATTAATCTGTCAAATACTCCAGCATTGTCCAATATACCATGCACCATTAGAATTCTTTTTTTTTTTGACGATCCATATATTTTGCCTGTAATGTATCCCCATGGTACTGGAAATTTCACTTCTGTTGACATCCTTTTTTGATTCATGTTAATTTCACTAAAATAGACATATTATAATCAATCAACTTGTTACTTTATATTTTTGTACATTCTGTAAAAGTTCTTATTTAAAAAATACTTTATGTAAAATAAATGATTTTCAAAAGCTACTTACTTGGAATGCTTGCAATAAAAATATTAAGTTCAAAGTTCAAAAATTAAAAAAGTAATTTCACAAGTCATCAACACAGTTCAATATTAGTATAGTTGAATTACTTTGTTGAAACATTAATGTGTATATATATATATAAATAATCGTATATATGTATACGTACATATACACATATATACGATTACTATATGCAACCATTTAGTAACTAAACTAAGATGGCGTAACGTATTTAGAAAAAAGTTATTATCTCATTCAGAAATTTTAATTTGTAAAAAATCGTAATTTGATTGCTATGAAAAGCACTGTTGTCTTTGTTTACTATAATTGAATTTCATGCATTGTACATTAAATATATCAAACAAATACATATCACATTTTTATTTAACAATTTTATTTGATGTTACATAAATTTATAGTTAATAATGAAAATAAGTAAAAATTAATTATATTTTAATTTTTAATAATTAATTGTTAATTTAACAGTAAGACTATCAATGACAAAGTATAAAATTTGTATCAAGAAAATGAAAGTGTAAGAAAAAGGAATAGACAACAACGAACACAAATTTTTATTTATCTATTTTCCAAAAGGAGGTTATGTCTACGACAATTATATTTTATGAAAAGAAATCATTTGTTATTTGGGCTTTTGTTATTGTCTGATGTAACAGAAAGCGAAGGATTAAAATTTCGTATATACCGCCAACTTTGTGTAATAACAATGATTGATATCAGGTGGCGTAATAATTTGTACACTATTTGAATACACAGGAGTTTCTGGCCCTGCTTTGTCATGGACATGCAAGCTTCTAATGGTTCGTACGTGTTTTCCTACGTTATGTGATATGTTGGCGCGTTAAATTACATCGTAATTTATGATTCTGGAATTGAATATTTCACGCAGGATATGGTGTATCATCGAAGAGAAACTTCTTCATTCGAAATATGTTTCCCAGTGGAAAAGGTTGAATAAATGTTGATTTTCAAAGCTTCGGCGTCGCTTTGAGAAATAAATTTTATTGAGTTTTTTTTGCGCATTTTATACGACATAGAATAGAATTCAGATACAGCAGCATCAATTCGAAAAACCGTTCTCGCGTTACGAATCACATTCTGCATAATAGTTCGTCCAATGGATTTTCTTTGCATGCATAGAGTCGTTCGTCCTATTAAGCATTTTAATTTAATCAGAATCGCACTATTCGTTAGAAATGATTTATCTCGTTATTGAATATTGTTTGTACAATCGAAATATCCTGTTATTCGATGCTAAAAGATATTAACGTACATAATTTGTCTAAGAATAATATTTCAATCATTATGTGAATGTAGGAATGGATATTTGTATGAATTCAGTGTATGCTTCCATCCCTGGATTACCGGAACTAGGGATGGTATGGATGGGAGATATGATGGTACATGGAGAACCTACACATGAACTTATGTTGGATCCACGTCAAGGTGAAAGCCCATTTTTCTCTCATGGTTCTAATCCATATGAAGATATTAGAAATCATCAAATTGCACCTACAACTATGGTACGGTATTTACCACCTCAGTTTTCTAACGAATGTTCGGAGCCTGATGAAGCCATGGAAGCTGTTGATGCCCAAGAAATGCAACAGGTAAATTTATTTCTTCAATCGTCACATTGTCATTTTATATTGAATCTGTAAGTAACGTTTGTTGTTACTATTGGCATTTTTTTAGGAATACGATTCACAGTCTGAAAGACAAGAAATGACTGAATATTTAACATTAGAAGATTACATGGGCGATGAGGAAAGAGAGCAAGTTGTAAACAATGCAGCAACGCAAACTACTCAGGACAATCGTAATAGAAAAATAAAACCTATAAAGCATCCTGGACTAGTTTTAAAGACACCAATTGCATATCAACCACATACAGATTTAAATTTTATTCCCATTCGTAAGGATGGCATAGGTAAGCTGCAGAATTTAAGAACACAATAACAAATTACAAATTTATTAATGCATGATTACAAACGTTTATTTTTGACAGCTGTTTGTGAAAAATGTGGTGCTATTGGTGTGAAACATGCATTTTATACAAAGGAACGTCGATTTTGCAGTAGAGCGTGTGCAAGATCTTCAGAGCACACAGCTCCTACTGCTGATTCTACATATAGTCCATCACATTCAATAGAAACACCCACATCTGTAAACTCGACTTCCCCAAATGAGTCCAAATTAATAAAAAATGTAAGTTTCGTTGAAAAATGTATGTTTAAGAGGATTATACAATATTTTTGCAAATGCCTTAGATCTCGGTGAAAGAAGAAACAGACATAAAACCTTTTGAAGTAGAGAAAGAAAAAGTTATATCAGAACCAGTAATGCCAGAGGATTTACCTGTAAGAAGAAAAAGAACTGCTGAAATGGCAGGCTCTTATGATTGGACACCGCAATTAATTGAACCAGGATTTTGTGCTGCTCCAGTATCTTGTTTTAAACACGTGGGTCTTCCATATAATCTATACTTCAATACTTTTACTGTTATATTCTCAATTTTACATAAATTTTAATGCTTCAGGCACCTATATCAGAAATTTGGGATAATATAACAGTTGGCATGAAAGTAGAGGTAGAAAATACTGATTGTGATGAAGTATGCGAAGCTTTTCCGGACTCTTTCTGGGTCGCTACAGTATTGCGTATATCTGGATATAGAGCCTTGTTAAGGTATGAGGGCTTTGGACTCAATGCTGACAAAGATTTTTGGGTGTCTTTGTGCTCGAATGATATACACCCCGTAGGTTGGTGTGCAACTATTGGAAAACCTCTTATTCCACCTAATAGTAAGTAAAAATTTATGATACGCATTGTTGTTCCTTAATAGCTCTTGTTATTCTGGTATGAAATTTTTAACAATGGTGTCACAATAATATTTTACAGCAATTGCTAACAAGTACAAAGACTGGAAGGATTTTCTAATGAGACGATTAACAGGTGCAAGAACACTGCCAACTAATTTTTATAATAAAGTTAATGATAGTATGAAGTCGCGTTTTAGATGTGGACTTCACTTGGAAGTTGTAGATAAAAATAGAATTTCGCAAGTAAAGGTAGCAACGATACAAAAAATTGTGGGTAAACGGTTACACGTACGATATTACGATTCGCCGCCGGAAGACAATGGTTTTTGGTGTCATGAAGATTCTCCTCTGATACATCCTGTTGGCTGGGCTAAACGAGTGGGGCAAACGTTGGATGCGTATCCGGAATATTTGGAACGTGTATCAAAATCGAAACTATGCGAAGACGATGCAACTGAAGATCTTTTTTATGTGCCAAAGAACCATCATGTACACATTGGATACGCATTTCGAGAAGGAATGAAAGTAGAAGCCATTGATCCTCTTAATCTCTCTGCCATATGTGCAGCAACAGTTATGCAAGTTTTAAAAGAGGATTATATAATGATCCGCATTGATAGTTACGATGAAGATGCAAGTGGTGCTGATTGGTTTTGCTATCATTCATGTTCACCTTGTATTTTTCCAATTGGATTTTGTTCTCAACATGGTTTACCACTTACACCACCAAAGGGTTATGATCCTACTACATTTACATGGGATACATATTTAGTAGAGACAAATACTACACCTGCTCCTGTGCAGTTATTTAATAGGGTAACTACCGAAATAATTTTGATATTTTTTATAGTGATGGTAAATTCTAGGAATACTGAAGGAAGGATTTGTATTATTTATTATATTTTATATGATTTATATGCTTTATTCATTACTTTTCAACAAATAGTAATTTGGATTACAGGAAATACCTCAGCATGGATTTATTGAAGGAATGAGACTTGAAGCTGCTGATTTAATGGATCCTAGATTAGTTTGTGTTGCTACTATTACTAGGGTGATTGGGAGGTTATTAAGAGTACACTTTGATGGTTGGGAGGACGAATATGATCAGTGGTTAGATTGTCAGAGTCCTGACATTTATCCAGTTGGATGGTGTGATCTGGTTGATCATAAATTAGAAGGGCCCCGTGCACTCAATAAAAACACTAGTCCTACTGGTAAATACACATTCCTACCTAATTTCACATTCTAAAATTGTTTCAGCATTACTAATATATTTTTTACTATTCTTGTGTGTCAGTTTCCATTTCTAAACATCACAAATGCATATATTCATTTCTTTTCTTAGTAAAATCACCAAGAGGCCTTAAACGTAAAACTAAGAGAAAATTGAAAAAAAGCAGCAAAGTATTTTGCGCGAAAAACATTCTACCTCGGCACAGTGAACGTATTAGCATGGCTCGTGAACGTGAACGAGAAGTAGAGCCAGCCCAAGGAATAAAAATTGAAAGAGAGCGTGACTTGGAAAGCCTACCAGAACAAAGAAATAGGGAACCAGAGCCAGCAGAAGAACCAGCTGGACCCGATCAAACTTTACCTAGCCCTACCACTGGACAAGGTCAAGCATTAAATGATACTCAAAGTGAAATACAAAGCCCTCCACCACCAAAAGAACGAACTGCGACGTCGTACATTAATGTAAGTACAATTTAATATTTTTATATTGTTTTATAATATTTTATATAGTAAATTTATATTAGTGAATGATACCTATAAATTTATACCGTATTAAACTGTTACTTGCTTTCTCCTTTATAGAAATTAAAAATAAGAAAAAGTAGGTTTTAGATATTGAATTTTAAACATGAATGGTTAAAGTACGTGATATTTTACAGGTAACGTCTGCCTCTAGCAAATATATCCCAAGGCTAGCAGATGGTGTTCAAAAAAGTTCTGAATCTGGTGATTTAGTGCCATCTGAGTGGAATGTGTTTGATGTTGCACAATTCCTTCGTGTTAATGATTGTGCAACATATTGCGATAATTTTAGTAAACGTAAGATAGATGGAAAAACTCTATTAACACTCACTAAGGACCAAATAATAGACCTAACCGGTTTTAAAGTTGGGCCTTCTTTAAAAATATATGATCTTATTCAACAATTGAAAATCAAAGTGAATCCAGCTCAGGAAAGGTTGAAATTAGGATTGAAAAAATTATTATAACAAAGATAGTACATAGTTAATACCATGAATAAGTTCCATCATTGCATACAAATAAACATGGATTTACAGGTAAGGCATGTAGATGCAAATAATTAAAAATTCATATTTCATTATGGTTATATACAATGTTTGTTATATGCTTTATTAATAAAAATCTACACACACGCACACGCATACATATATATGTGTGCGTGAATCTGTGTATGTGGTGTGTGTGTGTGTGTGTATGTGTAAATATATATAACATACATACATCAAACTAGGAAGAGAAAAATAGAGATCTTACTCTACTCTAATCTAGTATGTATTTGGAAAGAATAGCATTTATTTTAAAAAATGAGAAAAAATAAGAAAAAGGCAAAAATATGTTGTTTCATTTTGGAAAATAGATAAATGTAGTAAACTAAAAATATGCATTTATACATGTTCACGGTTATTAAATTAATATTTGATATAATGTTAGCTTTAATTTTATATCTTTTAAACAATTTCTATTCTTCTGAAATCATCTGTTTATCTAGAAATTAGTAAACTACTATGAATTATTTTCTCAAGGTGACAGAAATATGATAGTTATTTTAAGAGAGAGTAAATGAATGAATTTCAGAACGAGGTAGTTCAAATTTAATACAAATTTATAATTTCACACAGCTTGAACTGAATTAATAATTTAGTAGAAAAATTAAGAACACTCATTAATATGAATTTCTAGAAATTCACGTACGCATATTGCATTTAAAAATTCTCGTTAAAATCGGAAATTATTTTACTATTTTAGCAACATTTCTTTCACAACGCCATTATTTGTAAATCCATGCTTTCACGTTGCACTAAATTGATTGCAGATGCATGAACCACATTAAAAAAAAAATGCTAATGTATATTTAAGAACTTTTTTTAAACGGACAGAAAGTTAAAAGATGTAATTGAAAAAAAGAGGAAAATTTAGGAGTAAATCAACAAAGATATATTTAATATAAAAAAATAAATGAAACATAATAAAAATGAATCATAAAGTACAAATTAATTCTTGAGTATCAACTTATTGCAACTTCAATCATATTTGCCTTAACGATATCATTCGCAATAACAACATAGTTTTATATATTTTAATAGATTTGTTGATTTACTCTCTATTATAATCAAGAGTTACATGTTTGTACATAATTAAGTGAACGAAACAGTCAACTTTTAACCTTGTAAATATAGCATTTAGCACAATATTAGGTTTAGCTAATTTTTCTGAAAAGAGGAAAAGAAAATGAAAAGAATGTAATCATAATGGAAAAGAAGTATAACTATTAGGAAGTGGTTGATGCATTTGCATAACACATATTGTATCTATATGTAGCTTTATAATCATTACAGTAAATCAAACCAGTCGACTAAAGTCTAAGACTGAATTGTCTTAGACTCTTTAAATACTATTTTTAGTATGATAGGATAATATGATTACTTTCTTTATTTATTCAATATTTTGGAATCTCATCTGGTAGCAATTCTATTTGGTACGTAAACGTTTTCTTAGCACTTATTTGATATAAAGTTAAATGCAAAACATTTGATTAATCACTTAGATATTATTATGAGAATCGTATCAGCATTTTAATTGCAACGTATGTAGTGAAACTTTTTTTTTTCTCTTTTTGTTGTGTTGACAAGCGATTTGACATTAGTATCATAAAAAAAAATTTATTAATTTGAGGAGAATATTATATACATATAAATATATACATATAAATATCTATATCTGCTGATCGAAGGAAAAATGGTAAAAGTTTTCTTAAAACCATCATTGTGTACAAATTGGGAGGCATTATAAATAGTATTATAAT
Source organism: Frieseomelitta varia (assembly GCF_011392965.1). NCBI lineage: Eukaryota > Metazoa > Arthropoda > Insecta > Hymenoptera > Apidae > Frieseomelitta > Frieseomelitta varia. The sequence goes on from NW_025110704.1 coordinate 182,256, forward strand.
TATGAACTTACGACGTTTGAATTTTGCTTTAAATACATCAGTCACATAACTGTGAGTACAAAAGAAAAAAAAACAATATCAATTATGAATTAAAAATACAGATAACAGATTTTTACGTGTTATATTGACCATTTTTAGTTCAAGAACAAAATAACGTCCAGTGTAAAATTTAAATAATATAAAAATTTAATATAAAAATTAAAATTTTTTCAGAAGCAATATTCAATTTTGAAATATGAATATTTCAAAAAATTTTTTTTGAATAAGAAAAGTTATTTGCTTTATAATTATCAGATAATTTCAAATATACAAACGTACTAAGAATGAAAAATTTAAGCGATTCGTGTATTTATGCAATTTTTTTAAAATTAAATCATCAAGCATTTGAATAATACTACATATTAATTTAAATAAAATCGAAAAATATCTAAATATGCACTTATTTTGGAAAGGATGTTACAATCAGCCGAATAGTGCTAGTTAAATAAGATTTTATTTTATAAAGTATTAGTAAAAATGCTTCGTGATTTCACATTTGCATATATGTCATTCCCTATTCTCATTAAAGACGTGTTTACATTTCTAAATTTCTGACTGAAGAAATTTAGGTTAGAATTTTTCGGATTAATGAATACAATAGAATAAGAGATAGAGAATCGAAAAAAGAAGATTAATGTTATTTTCATTTATTGAATTGCTTTTAAGATGTATTCATAGTTATCTCTTTTTAAATCATAACAATATAAAAACCCTCATTTTTTTACGATGCAATAATTAATACAAACAATAACTATGAATACAGTCTCTTTGAATATTATTTTTAGCTTGTGTCATTCTAGAATGTTAATGAAAAAAATAGGAATTCCGCAGATAATCAATAGTATTTATCTATAATGATAAAATAGGTTCGGAAGTGAGAATATTTTTTATTTCCTCTTTTATTTGTAAGTTCATCACTCCTATATTTCATATTATAGAATTAAAAAAGAAATGATTACGGAAATAAATGTTTTTCACAAATATTGTATAAAAAAGAAAATTTGCAAATAATGATGGAAGTACATTGTTTATATTAAATCATTTAAATGTAATATCATATTTCGGTTGCCGATCCATTATTTTTGCATGTGCAATCGTTGACCGCCAGGTGGCACTAGCTGTACTACTTTCTACAATTTATCGATTTAAACAAACTCGTCGCAATTTCTATGTAAAAATTATTTGAAAAATATCCCATTGAAAACTTTTATTTAAGAAGATTCAAATTATACAGCTTTTTTTTTTACAGATTATTTGCAGAATTATTTACAGATCTGCAGATTGAGTTGCTACTGCTTGATCAGAGTAATTCGTGTAAGATATTATTGAGATTTTTATTTTTTATTTCTCATACTTTTATTTTCCATACATTGGTAGAGAAATATTCGAAATTATTTATTAAGAAATTTATTAAGAAATTATTTATTAAGATATAATGATTTGTGAACGAAGACAGTACATTAAGATCGTTTGCAATCTCACAATCAAATAAAAATTTTCGACACGTGTAACGAAAAATACAAATAGTTGTTTTAAATTACAAAATTATGTCAGAGTAAGGATAAATCATTACAAAAATTTTTATTCATTATTTTTATTCATTATACAGTTTACACATGGCTTTGATCATTGGCCAATGCGCACCAATGTAATGAAATACAGGACAAGGGCCTTAGGATGTGTATGGTATGTGCGAGGAAGCAGCGAATTTTTATTGTCAACTTTCGTATCGTGTAACATTGCGCAGAGAGCTCGATGAAGAACCAGGATAGAAGGTAGTCAGATGTGTGCGTACATGGCCACGTATGTACTGACGGTCAGTGGTTAGTGTGCGTGGGTTTAGACTCGCGCAGGTGGGGGAAGTGGGAGAGATTGGCGTATTCTATGGGCGGGGCCTCTGCCAGCTGGCAGATGTTTCCCGCGCGGCCGCACCATTCCTCTAGCGTAAACCTACGCGACGTGAAAGTAGTCCCTTCTAACGCGTTAAATATTTCTAACAATAGCTCGCCAAGCAGACAGCTAGCCTCGCCAGTGGATCCACCGTAAAGCGGTACGCAGTCTACTCGCAACTACCTGCGGAAAACCGTGGAAACTCCGTGTGAAACCGAAGATGAGCTGGTGTGGGATTGGTCCAAAGAGAGTCATTGTTCAGGGCAGAGTAGCGCGTACCGTTCACCCTAACCGCGTACATTAAACTTGTCGCGAGTGCCTTGAAAATGCTTCAGCAGCGCTCGACGTTGTGAATCACGTCGATGTTGTGCCCCATTGAAACTGATTGTGAAACACTCCGTTGAGACAACTCGAACTCGATCGTGTGATTATACCTTCGTTTTTACCTGTCGTTTCTACAGTGCGCGAGTGTTATTACCATCGACAAAGTTTCATGATAAAGTTTAGCATGTGCCACGTGATGGTTTTGGTGTACACGCGCGAAATAATTCGTTTGATAACGAGTTCCGTGAGACGATCTCTTTGAGATGTAGCTCCAAATTAATTTACGCATCATCGTTGAACGTACAATTCATCGAAATTTCTCGATACATTCGGGACGAGCGTACACGATTGTCAATAAGCAATGTTAAATATCGTGTTCAGCATTCGGTCAAAGTAACTAGTGTTAGAAGATAAACGATTTCTATGATATAGAAGGTACAAAAGGATTAGTAGAAAAAGAAAAAAAAAAAATACGGAATAAAAAGTGACAGATGCGCAGAGGGGTGCCGGGAGGACCATAGGTGTTGACGGCCCTGAAGCCGGCGGCGGCGGAGTGATTCGCGGCGCTCTGTGGGGGCCCTCAGCTGTTTCCCGCCAAAGATCGCCATTACAAAACGCGTTCGGGCGTTGTGTGTGCGCCGCGCGGAGTGGCTGTCCCGTGGACGAATCTCGGTGCGTGCCACCGTCGTCTAAAGAAAAAGAAAAAGAGAAAAAAGTTAATTAACGAGTTCCCGCGGAGTATTCGTGCCGCGTTTGGCGTGAGGTGTGCGCGTCGATTTTTTTTCCGTGTGGAGTGGTTGCGAGAGAGAGGAAGAACAAGCTCGTCGTCTTTTCGCTGCCGCGACGACGGCTGCTGGGACGGTGCGGGATCGCGCGGCGGGATTCTCAGTGCTGCGGACCAGCGAGATATGTCAGTGTTTGGTGGCGAGGATCGTATTCTGCTCGAGGAAATTGTCGAAACCACCGAGGAACAGGAGACCAATTTGTGCGGGTGAGTGTTTCAATTCTCTTGCTGGATCGTTAGGAAAGAACGAGGCGACGCCGAGAATCGCGAAATTTGCCAGGAATGCGCCGCACACGGCCATGTGTCGACCGGGGGAAAACTCGTACGAGTTACATACGCGTTCGCGTGTACGTCAGCGTTATGTAGTATATAGAGCGGCGCGGTTTGACACGCCACGTCATTTGCGACTTTAACTCTCCGCGGACTGTGAACCGCGAAATACTATGGCGGGGTCGAGAGAGTGACCCCGTGTGTCACGCCGAATTTATAATTTCTCTTAGTCAACTGCCACGTCCGAAATGACGGATCCGTTGGATCGTTCAACGCGAATCGTGCCTGCGGTGACACGAATTTATCGGCAAAGGAAGGCGTGCTCGTCCTCCTTATTAAGTCACGCTGATTCTGAACGTTCAGCGGCGACTCTTTCTGGTTCGCCATCGCGAATGGTCGTTATATTAGCACTAGTCGTCGACGTCGCGGTGGCATTGGCAAGACTCGTAATCGTGACACGGATGCAAAACGTGTGTACAATACAAACAAAATCCTAGCTGGCTCTCGATAGCCAGCTGTCGTGAAGCCGGCCGGCCGGCCGGCCGGCACAATAGCCTTCGTATTATACGACACCACTACTGCGTGATATTTTATCGAATTAATTACAAATTCGTATTATTTCTTTTCTCTTTTTTTTTTTTTCTTTTTCTTCCTTTCTCTCAAAGTTGGGCTTCATTTTCATCGTCGGAGTAGGTCCGGAAACAATTTTACGAGGTTGTGTCAAACCGCGGACGTTTCATGCGTTCACGCCCAAACAAGCATGGCGCGGGAGTCATTGCCGCCATCAATTGTTTTCTAACAATATTAATGTAGAATTACTACAAGATTTAAAAGTTTCGTGATTGTCTCCTTTTTCCATTTTTTTATTTATTTGTGATGTTAGTTAACGACAGAGCGACTCAAAATTTTTTTATAAATCTCGTTAATTAATTTTATATCTTTACAATATATTATAGTGTATTTTACTATATCTAGGGAAATTTTGAAAAAGATATTGATAAACGATAATTTTAACTTTGATTTTATTACATTTCGTATAAATTAATTTTAGCTTTTAAATATATATGTACATCTTTAATATTTTAATTTCAATTTTAAATATTTTTGTTGGATATTATATTGTAGAGGAATTCCAGTGATTTTCTATGATGAATGTAACATTAAACGGTAACTGGACAGTCACGTCGTCGCTATTAATCGGCTTCTTAGAATGTTATCTCTAAACAGGTTTAAAATGCATATACAGTATCCGCGTTTGCATTAATTTTCTATACGCGTTCGTTTCCTCCGCGACGGTATTGCCGCCATAAATAAAATCTGCCGTTGTTCTGTCATAAAATCGTCCTGAAACGAAAACGGAAATTTGTAAAATCATACGCTTCCGGTTGAAAGTTCAGAATCATTTCAAACCAAAATTAACGCCATAAACGTGAGTAGGAATTTTAATAAATACGCCAGAAACTTTTCTAAAGAAACAAAATTCTAAACTGAAGTTCTCTTGCTCGAAATTTCGAAGCCACGCTCGCCGCGCTACGTTCCTCTGCCAGCACACATTTTCTTCGAATTCTCTTGATCGTTGTTTACATTGGCGCGGTTTTTAGTGTATCTTGTTCGCAACAGTTCTAGAGAAAAGGCTTATAAAAAAGAAGGGTTGAGAAGACAAAAGGACGAGGAAAGCAAGTTCCTTTGTATACGGCCGAGTGACCGACAGACCAGCTGGGGTATACTATGTGCGTTACGTAAAGCCACGTTTGTTGCACAATAATGGGTCTCTATAAATAACTCGAAGCATGGCCGCATCGGCGCGACTTCTTGTTTACATACGCTCATCACCGTGCCGCGTTACGTTCACTTAGACCGGGTAGGCTTCGATCTGTCGTGTCTAGGCTAACGTATGGTAAACGATTGTCACCGGGTCGCATGGTCTATTCGCCTCTTTTAGTCGTGAAATTTGCCAGCGTTCTCGTTACTCGTCGATACGTATTTTATACGTATACCGGGCATAGGCGTCTTCTCCACGTACGCTTTCTTTGATGTGGTGAGACGTGCACGCGATAACGCGCGACTAACTACTACTACTACAGGCCCGTAGCACGCGTGTGTAACTTGTATATGTAGTAGTATGTATGTACATATGGTGTAAAAAGGAACGCTGTACAGAGTACGCCATAATTGATACACAGCTTGAATGAAGGGGCGTTAAGAAACACGGGAAAAGACGTACGTACGATTTTACATGTTGCGTACGGAAAGGCTCGTCAGAGGTATTAAGCGTAAATCATTGCATTAATGCACGCGACATACCTTACGTTCACGCTCGCGAAATATATAATTGTGTCTGCTTTTTGCTTTTCGCTGGTTAAATTGGCACGAGTGAGTAATAGAGCAGCAGCAACGAGCGTGTAAATAGTAACGAGTGGATTTATTCACGGCGCAAGAATTTTTCCTATTTATATGCTCGGCGCTACGCGCATATATACTAACCGTTTTATCATTATACTTGATATTCCTCGATTATTATTACCCGTTTCGTCCGTTCGAACTGAAAAAGATAGTCGGAATGTTACAAGAACATCTGATATGTGTTTATCCTCTCGTCACGCGACCCAGTGTATCAGCTGATTAAACGTTCTGCTATTACGTAATCGGGCACGATTGATACATACTTCTCACCGGTCATGATAAATTTTCTCTCTGCTGCGGTCTATATATCCCCGCTTTGCACGCCGATCAAACGTTTCACGTGGAGACACCCAATGCGTCATTTGGTCGTTGGAACGACGCGCCACGAATTTATAATTAGTCGGATAATTATGGTCAAATATTAGCTACTTAAGGCGACGGTTTCCATGTTTTTTTTTTTTTTTTTAACGCTGTTGAAGCGTGTCGTAGACGTGGCAACTCGAACTGGTACAAAAGTTTGTGGTGCTTGTGCACGCGTGTTTGTTCTGTATCTTGCTTTTTCATTCAACCTTTCGTCACAGTAACGAAACAAATTTTACGTAAGAAATTCACAAAATGCTTACAGCGTATGTATATACTTTATGTAATTTATTTCAATGGAATATATATTGAGTGGAATATAAGCAATGCGAATGTAATTAGTAAGAATATCTCAATCATCTGTAGTTCAACATTCTTTATTTCTAAAGCAATTTTCAGTCAGTCTTCTCTCATTAACACCGCATTGAAATCTAATATAAAATTTCATATTAATAAAGCTGGCTTCATTATAGGTTACGTATGTAGGAAAACTTGCATAATAGCAATCACCGATTATATTCTTCTGTTGATCGCCAGAAACCATCAATCATGATCCAATCTAACAAAGTTAGGGTTGTGTTATCGGGTTATTGGTGTATAAAAAGGAAAAGTCCAGTTACTGTCCACCCACCGCCTAGTTTTTCTTCTCTTCTATTTTTTTCCTTTTTTTTTATTCTCCTCCTTTTCTGCAACACACGTTGCACACACGTTCGAGACACAGATAAAATTATTGTCGCTCGATGCCTTATCGATTTTCTTTCGGTATTTACGTCAGCTAATTCCTTTGTCGGTGTGCGTGTCACGCTGTGCTCGCCAGTTATTATCACCACATCGTTTATCAAGCGTTGGGAAAATAAAACTCCCTCGACTGATGCTACTTTTTCGTCCGCTCGTTTGCACGATTTAATAAATCGGTCGAGCCAATCCTGACCACGGTCAACGTGGTTGCACCACGTCGTACGTAGCACCCTTTTTACCTACATATGTGCCTATAACAGACCTAAACGCGTATATACATATATACAGGCGGTATTAAGAGTAACGATGGAATCAAGTTCAATACGTACATGCAGATCCCAATGAAACTCAATGGTCAGGGTTTGCTTCATAGAATTAGAGTACAACTACGATAGTTCTTGGTGGGTGGCCTTCTGAAATATGTGATTTCGGAGCTTTTAGAATGCTTTCTGGAAATTTAAAAAAATTTTTTCGGAATGTCGAAGTTCCGGGACTTTTTTAAATTCTGAAATTTCAGCGTACTCGTAGTTGAGATTTCGCGGTCCTCGAACACCTAAAACTCTGAAGTGTTAGAATTCAGATAGTTTGAAATCCCGTAGTTGTAGAATTATGCCGTTCTCGCTGATTACGAGCGACAAAGATAGTTAAATGAACCGCGCGGGAAGTAAGAGAGACAGATGGACACAGCTTGGATTGCATATTGCACTTGCACAGGATTAATCTCCGTGTACAAGTGCACTTGCACTTGATATAGACTCACGTACGTGATGTGTACCGAGTGTCGTGTTCCTTTTTTCCTTCTTCGTTTTCTTGCCTTTGATTCCGTGCGATATTTCAATCGTAATGGTGTCATCGAGATTATTGAAAACAGGCTATCTCGCGAAAAATTGCGTTGGTGAAAATTTAATGGTTCGAATGCCGCGACGCGGTATGACAAAGTGCCTCGTGTTTTCGAGGTCGTTCATGTTTTAATTTCTCTTTTTTGGTATTGCTGTAAAGTGGTACGGCGGAAAGTGAACGTGCGACCTTAAAATTCTTCTTATATTGGTCTTTGAAGTTTTAAAAAAGTTTTCGTGCAAATTAGAACCGACTGCAAATGCCCTTTGTTCGATCGCTGGGTTTTGAAATAAAATCAAGCAAAACGGTAGTAAGAACGGAGCGAAGGAAAATCGTGCACAGTTCGCGTCGAGATCTTTAGTTTCAACGAGCTTATAGTTGGCGGATATTAACGTGTCTACGGTCAGGAACCTATCATTGGTAACTTCATTTGTTCACCTCACTTTGTTATATTCTAAATTTGTTTCTGCCACAAAATTAGTTTTACTTTGCGCATGGATAAAAGACAGTGAGAGTGTTTGAGAGAGAGGTTCTGGAATAATAAAGTCGCGATACTCTCCACGAAATAACAATTGCGAATGGACAATTACTATCATGTTGAACTCGAGTTAAATTAAATTTCGTTCGGCTACGATTTTTCGAGAGGGCGTTTATCACAGCCGGCCGAGTGAAATTCGTTATCTCGCCTCGCCTGTTTCTATAATTAACCGTGATCGCGAGAGGTCTTGGCGCGAAATTCCTACCTTCTTATCGAGCGTTCGCTAACATCCGTACGGTTTAAAAATATCGCGAAACTTTCTAACGAATTCCGGGTGATACGTGTTGTAAACGGAGCCGAGCCTCGACGTTGTTCCACCGGGTCAAACTTTTGGCCGTAGTTGCAGTTGCGCGTATCGAACGGAAATGACTTGCCGCGAAAGGCGTAGATAATATTCATTTCTCTGGATTCGTATGCAAAATAGGCAAATACACGATGATGCATAACGGCGTCACGTCGTTGCACTACAAAATCTCAGCACTTGCCTGGCCTCGTCTAGGAATGGACTTAACACTTGCTGCGCAACTGTGTATATTTTCAAATCTCGTTATCTCTCTGTACTTGCGGCTAAGGGTTAAGTCTCCTATCGATTCTCCTCCGCCCGCGTTATATGCACTTGCAATTAACCTATCTACTACCCAACATGGTAGGTACACGATAGGTTTTTCATATTAATTAAATCCACGGATTCTCACGATGAAAATATTCAAAGTACAGTGCTCCTCCTAGGGTTAGATTTGTTAATTGGGTTGAATTTCTTACGTATGTAAGAATTTCGAGGAGAACCAATTTTTTTTAAATTGAGACGAGAGCTGACTCTCCCTCTCTCTCTCTCTCTCTCTCTCTCTCTCTCTCTCTCTTTATCGTATCGCAGTAGACAGCTAAAGAGCGAAAATCGTCTGATACGGTTTTGAAACGGCTTGCAGTTCTGGTGGAGGCTGGCAGCAGACAACAATAGTTTCTCTGTTGACCTCTTACGCTCCACATATCCACTGTGCACCGCAAACTCGCGTTACATACACACGTTTATGCGAGTATTACTCACGGATAAAGTCAAAGGGACCAACCTCAGACTGAAATACGTAATGCCTCTGTCTGACGCCCGACCCTCGTCTCATCCTCTTTCCCCTTTTTTCTCGTTTCATCTTCCCATTATTGTTAAAACTCATAGAAATTTTTACTACATTTTTTCTTCTTCTTCTTCCCTTTTTTTTTTTTTTTTTAATTGTATTGCTGTTACAGATATTTGTTATAACACTAGTGTCATTGGTGTCGTTATTGTCATTTGATGACATAAAAATTCGATTATAAAGAGTCAAGTAGCAAATACTTTTTACAGTTCACTGTACACATCTTCTCCTCTAATCCTTAAGTCAAAGAGGGTTAATTAGAGAAAGACGTGAATCTGTTAAAAGACAGGGTGTCAAGTTCCTCTAGAGTGGCAAATTTTGTCGAAGTCGGCAGTAAGTCGAGCATTTGGGGATCGGTTTAACACCATTTCCGTGTATATATATTTAGCTGACCCTGGTTTAGGCCTTCGTAAAGGATCGCTTGTGAGCCTTATCAGGATCCCGCCTCTCCGCCCGTCTGGATTCTCAGTCGTCCTCGCAAGATAAAATAGCGGACAACCGGTTGTGCTCCTTTGTCCGTTGGACGTGGTCGTCCTGTTGCAGGATTTTCAAAAGCAAGATTTAAGCGCCCCCTGCCCCCCGTAAATACGGGAAAAGTGACCATCTCTCAACAGCGTTCACACGAGCCTCGTGAAAGGTTTTTAGAAAGATCCTCAGCTTTTCGACTGTTACTCACTGGCTTTGGCTCTTGTTGCGAAAGATTCCTTTTCCCTTCGTTGCTCTTTAGAAAATCGTCGACTTTCGAGCAAACTGAAAGAAAGCAAAAGTTCCTCTTCAGTCTTTCTCTATCTCGTTCGAAACTAGCCTGAAGATTCTCAATTTTTGGCCAAATAAAAATATTCGTTTCTCCGTCTTAATTAAGAGGTAAATCAATTCGCTGTCGATTCGATGAATATTAATGAACGTCGACGGATTGTTTATCCGCGGTGTGAACAATTTGAAATGTCTCGCGACAGGAAGAGAGAGAACGCGTGAATGGGAAATGAAAGGAAAAGAGAGAATGGAAATATTCTTGGAATCTGACGCGCGGCTACGGTAGTGCAAAACTACCGGCTGTCGTTGGTGGTTGCGTCAAAATCCGACAGCTGGTCGACTCGCTGGTCGTTTCACGCACCAGGGCACTCGCATTCCGATCGTCATCAATATAAATTGTCATTGTTTTCGTCGCAGGTGTTACGCCGATCAATAGCGTGTGTGTGTGGCGTGTGTCTGCATTTAAAGAAGGAAGGGTGGTGTTTCAATCGGCGTGTAAGCTCGTTCGTCATGCCTTTCCCACTTTAAAGTACACACGTTACACGTACGTATGGTAACGTCGTTCACGAAAGAACATTTGTACGAACTTTTCGCGAACATAAATATATCGCGCGTGCTGCGTGACTAATACATCCTGATCGTCGCATTTTGGTCGAGTTTGAGAAACGAGTCTAAAAATACGGGGAGGAAAGCGTTTGAATACGTACGTCGGAGGTGCGCAAAAGTTTCGAACACTTAGGCGTGTTCGAACACTTTTCGAGAGAGCCGGCGTATAAATCCGAGCAGAAATTTTATCCGTGCTCCGGTCGTGTTTGCGATTCCCGCCGGCGACAGATAATGTTGCGCCATATTACGAAATGCTACAATTAAAATTAAATAATGTTCGCGTGTATTGGTCCGCGAGATATACGCGGACGTATATGCAAAGTGCAATTTATCACGCATTTATTGCAACGCTGTCACCCAGCGAGTGTCAGAGAGCGAGAGCCGATGCTGTTCCAAACGGCAGTGTGACAATGTCGCTTACTTGACAATTTATTTTTAACCACTATTTGCGAAACGCCACGTACACAGAGGGATATGCACGTATATACTTTATACCTATACGATTAATAGGATTTTCAACTCGAAGCCCCGTTGAGGAGGGTTCACCTCAACGTGTCTGTCGCTTATAAACGATTCGATTGCATCATCATCTGAGAAACCACAAATTCCACGGCAAATCTTGTTAAAACAAAGGAAGAAAGGCACAGAGAGAGAGAGAGAGAGACTTCTTTCTGTGAAAAAGTATGATTTGGTATGATGTCTCTCAGTCGAGACACCGATTGATAGATTGATGAGTGTTGTGTGATGAATGTTTATTTCTATGGAGTTAAATCTATCAGTTTGAAATTAAACTCGATCTACCAGATTTTCTGTGCAGCTTTGAATTTGTTGTAAATGTACAAACTATCCGAGACAGTACAAGCTAATACTAGAAATATTCGAGTGAGCCAAATGTATCCACAGTAGTAATTTTTCATAAAATATTTTATGGATTATCTCGACGAAAAAATGCGAAAGTTGTTCGAAATCGATAAATCCTCCATGAAATATTGATAGGAATTGGTTATTTCTGGTGATTTATGTAATACATTAAAGAACAAACGCTTTTCCCAAAAAAAAATCATTCATACTCCAAAAATACGTCGTTGTAAATCCACAAAATTTCTATGAAACGTTACTAGGAATTGGTTATTTTTATCGCACAAATACATACTCGTATATTTCTCTCTCTCTTTCTCTTAAAAAAGAAAAAGAAGCACTGAAATCTCTAAAAATGTGCTATCGCGGATCTGTAGAAAATTTCCACGAAAAAAAAAAAGAAAAAAAAAAAAAAGAAATGATCGGAGATAGGTTGCTTTGTTCGTTCTTTTTTAGAAAATATTCAGTGGGTTAAGTAATAAAAATAGGAATAGGATTTCGCGGCGGAAGGTAGAGAGGCGAACTCGTGCAAACGAAGAAGAGCCAGGAAGAGGAGGTGGAGAAGGAGAGACAGAAGAGGCACGTAGACCCGACGTGGCGCCCGCTGGCCTGTGCCTTACGTCACACAGCTAAATATATGCCTGGCCGTTCTCAATCTCATTCCCATTCTCGTTCTTCATTCCATCCCGTGTGAGCTAATACGACAGCAGGCATCCTTACTCTGGCAAAGACATTCGCGAAATTGATCTCCATCTTTCTCTCTCTCTCTCTCTCTCGCTTTGTTCTTTGCCCATTCTCTGTAACTCTTCCAGCCTCATCGTCTATGCAACGACGAAAATTTGTCCAATTCTTTCGCGTAGAAACGCAAAGAATTGGCAGATTTTACAAAAAGCTCTTTCTTAGACCGAAAGTTTTCCAATTCTTCGTTTCGTATTATTTGTTACTGGCCAGCTTCAAGTAGAACTAGACCTTTTGGGTTGTCTGTAACAAGCGAGCTGTTTCTTCAAACACTTCAAGTTGTCGCGGGTTTTTGACATCCTCACTGATAATCAGATTCAGAGTTTCTTAACCAGTTTCGTCGACGAATTTTTTTTTTTTATTACTTCGTGGAAATTTGTGACAAGAATTATTATTATTATTGTGTGGTACGTCGAGTTCCGGGAAACGCTTGTCGGCTTTGAAAAGTGGTAACAAGGAGGATATTGAGTCAGCGATGCAGTTACGTGCATGAATACATTACTGCGATATGAGCTGGCGAGCCTCGACGTGTGAAAATCTCTTAAAAATATGAATGTTTTCTTTGCGATACTCCCAAATGAACAAATTTAAAATTTCCAACACGTCGGATGAATTACGACGCGGAATTTAAATTTAGCAAATGTTGAACGCCGCAGTCGTCGTTCGAGTTTTTTCTTTTTTCAACGCTTTAATTGAAATTCAATTTCGCCGCGATTTATTAAGGCGAGCGTAAGGAGCGGGACATCGAGAAAGAAGAATCTAGGATAAGGAGAGGTCATGGCTTGTACGTTGCTCCATTTTGGGGTTTGGTCTTGATCCTGTCAACATCTGTCGTCGACGGCTCCGTTTCTAGAAAAATTCCCTGCACGGCAGCTGTCGTCTGCAGCTGCCACAATCTTTACGCTTATTCGCTCCTATTCTTTTTTTTTTTTCCTCCGAAACCGCGTTGCTCAAATATCTTGCTAACGAACTGTAATTGAAAGTATCGAGAGACGAAAACGACCAATCTTCGAATTGAGCGTTCGTTGCCATTTTTCACCACAAGGTGATGTCAACAATTTTTGATTGATATATCTTTGAATCGAAGCATCGAAACTGCTGTGACTTAGTGTCTAAAGTGGCGTTAGTCGCGTTGTTGAAACACGTCGTTGAAAATTATGAATCGAAAGGCGGTAAAATAGTTCGTTTTTCTTTTCTCTTCTTCTTTCAAACCGAGTTCAACCAGTGTGAGAAACAGAACGGAAGGGAAGAAAAGAGATAGGTCTCCGAGGTGCGTCTGGTAGGCTTCGCTCGTGGGGAGAGGTTCTCCGAGGTTGGGTAGCTTGGCTAGGGTGTTCAAACCCCAACGTAAACCAACTCGTATGAACGTACTTGCTTGTAGTAGGTACAGACACTTCTACAAGCACGTGTACGATGATTTGAAGAGCGTTGTGTGTCCTCGGTTCCCCTGTTCTACCCAAACTTAGCCTTGGATTCGTATACTCGGTGACTCGACAAAATTTCATTCAGTTCCATGTTCTCCGTCCTCGCTCCTCTTCCCTTTCAGCGTCGCCGATATTTTTAAATGTGTGACGTTTTTTAGTATCAGCGGCGTTAATTTTTTGTTCTAGCATTATAGAACCTTAGAAGATCCAACCTATGTTAAAAATTTCTAATATAAAAAGCCAGATTTTGAAATTGAAAGATTCTACGAAACTTGAGCATTCCAACGTAAAAAATTAGGTCGCTACGAATTTTCGTGGTGTCTTTTTCCAAGTACGAAATAATTAAAAAAAAAAAAAACGCGTAAAACGTAACTTTATATTTTCAAAACATCAAAGACTGCCAGACGTGATAAACAGATCTATAATAGTAATGTCAGATCGCCGCATCCAGCGATGGTGAAACAGATTGGGTCTAAAATAACCAAAGTATACTGTGAGTGGAATATTCGAAGCGATGAATGAACCGACCAAGCTTCCCGAACGCCACGAATTTACTCAACTTTTCAATGAATCTTGACCTTTCTGTCGTACGACAGACCGTCTAGCAACGTAGTACTTACTTCCATTAGAGTGCCTCGATTCGGCTCACAGAATCAATTGGAACGGAAGTATAAACCTTGTAACACTGGCTCGCGATTGAAATATTTTTCAGTTTCAAGTTTGGTAGCTTCGCGTTATGGTCGTTTAATTCGAACAGAAAATACAATCTGAAACTCTAATCTCTTAAAAATTAATCACACGTTGACGTCTTTTGTCACTTTATTCGTCAAACAATTTGCGTCAGCTCATACTCAAGTCTAATTTCGAATAGAGCCTATACTATAAATACTTTAGACACTTTACAGATGGAAATTTCCTATAAATCCGCAAGTACGCACTCGTCACGATGTTTTTCGCGAGCAATTATCATCGTGGTCCACGCGTTTTATCGATCCCGAAAGGAAGTTTCTAGAGGTAGCCACAGCCTAGCTAGAGGCAGTGCTATCGTAATCATCGCGTAGCCATGCCGCTCTTTTTCCTCTCTCCCGGGGATTTTTTCTTTTTTTTTTTTTTTTTCCACAGAGCTCGACACGGCATTCTTTCCGGTCGTTTCCTAGTTGCTCGCAGCTGATAGGCAGCCAGAGATAGCGAGGCTCGTGCGAAGGCACCGGTAACAGCCAGCTGAGTGGCGCCAGCCATCAGCTGTTGGTGACTCACGCGAGAGCGCCGCGCCGACATAACACACAACCGCACAATCCGCGTGTTCCTCTCTCGCGGCTCCGCTCACTAACACACACTCACACACACAAAAACACACACACACACACACACGCTGTGCGCATGCGCGAGAGACGACTACCATCGCTGCACACACGCGCGCGCGCGCGAAATGCAGACGTGGCAACGCTCGAATTCGAATTCCAACAATCAGACGCGTGTTGGTAGCAATATGGGACTTGAATTCTCATTGGCATCGAGGTTTAGGAGACTCGACGCTGGTGGAATCGTACTGGCGAAATTCGCGGAGCATTTGTTAAAATTTAACGAGTTTGTGATTGTACTGGTGGCACCGTTTGTGAAAAATTGATTTGTCGAACGGACGAATTGGAAAAGAAATGGAAACGTTGGGAAAGGTGTGGAGATACTTTGGTCGTACGTAGTTAGCGTTCACGTGGCGCTAGTGTAGCGCCAGCGTCGTCGCTACAGCGTTGAATTCCAGGGGCATAGTTTGAAAGTACCATTTGCTTTCAGTAGTCGTCGAAGAACGAGCAATCATCGGAATCAACGATGTTCTAAATGTTGAGTCTATCGCTACACGAAAGAAAGAAGATGTAAATGCTTCGTGTTCAACTGAAACAGTGGCACGTGATTGATAATAAAAGGAAAATTGCACTAACAAGGAAAAGGAATGATTCATGTGTTACGTGCGATGCGTGTGTCGTTCGAAGAATCTTCTCTAGCATAAGCAAATCAGAAGCTGGTCGTTTTTTTTTATGTCTAAACGAGTTACATTGATAATCTAACATATATTCGCTATTAGTAATCGCATGATTTATGGGAACACGTCATTTATTGAAGAAACGTGTGTTTCTCGAGATACGAACGAATTGAGTTGGAGCACATGTCAGAAATTCTGATCCAGTGTCTTAACTAACACACGGTGTTGCGTGACGACCAAGTAATTCACGAACTCGAACAATATCCAATTTAAACTTTCAGATTTGCTCTTGCGATGGGATTTCTCATCGTACAGTTTCTGGAATTCTCGTCAAATGAGCTGGTAGACACTCTCCGTTTCCTCGAGTACGCGAGTTTGAAAAGCTTCTAATGCTCTATCTATTTTATTGTCGCCGGTGCTATCTGATACGATAACACCTGTTCCACGAACACGCGCCGCACCGATAAAAAGTTTCACAGGAAATATCTATCACCGATTCGAAAGCAGACCTGACACTTGACGAGGAATCTCGAAAACTCTCCAATTCTTGCGTTCGAACTGACATTCTTTTCCTACTTGCACCACGCAACATCGTAAACCGTCAGTACGTCAGAATGTTGGCGTATCTCTTGTTAGAACGCATCGGTGGAAAGGATATCCGACCACGAGACGAAGAGTTTACGACCGGGTGCAAAGGCAGCAGATATATTCGCTCGGGTGGGGATCGTCAGTTACCCCCCCGGCCGAAAATCGTGTTTACTCCTTTTGAAAGGCCGGCGTATGTACATATATGCGCGCGCTCGTGTGTCTCTACGTGTGTATATACAAAGGTGCGTGATGAAAAGGAAGGTGTAGCCACCTACTTAGTCGACCTACTTCTACGGGACTGATCCGAGTGAACTCAGCGGGTATCCGACGAACGAGCTGACGTCACAGCAGCCAACCATCCAGCCAGTAAGCCGTCGGCGTACCAGCTGATCTAATGTAACCACTCGATGGGAGAATGCCATGTGGAATTCTGCTACGTGGACCACGTGTTATTATTGCATATCCTGCAGGAAGTACGATGACTTCATCAGCCGTTCATTCATTCATCAGCTCCTCTACGAGCTCTCGGAATTCTTTTATCTTCCCCCAATTTTTTTTTTCCCCGTGCTTCGCGTTCCCGTTGGAAATCTCTCGATTTCTTCTTTCTCTCGTGTCTTCCACAGCATCCAGCATTTAAATTTTCAATTACTTCCACAGTTGGGATTTTTTGGTTCCTCGTCTTTTTGCATATAAATGTCCCTTTAACGAGAGAAGTATTATTTTTAAAACACTCCCGAGCCATTTTTCTCTTACTCGTTTCGCAACTCGTGGTCTGGCGCAATTCTTCTCCACCTTTCAGCTTCAATTTTAGCGTGCGCTCCGATTGAACTTTAAACGTTTCTGGCTTTGGAGCATAAATTTGATTAGCGGATCGATAGCAGCAACGTCACGACACCAGACGCCGTTCCGATTAAAAATATCCGAAATGTGACGTAACGTTGCGTAACGTAACCGAAACGTGAAAAAAAAAGCCGATCTGGAGATTTTCAGAAAATTGAAAACCAACCGCGGTTCCCTTCTGCGCGTGTAATATATACATACGTATGGTTACATCCTGGTGCTATTATCGGCACGCGCTGAACCAATGTTTCAGAGAGCAGGGCACAGGGTCACGGTCTTTCCCTGCTGACTCATCTCACATCCGCCATCCACCATCTTTTCCCTCTTTTCTCTGTCTCCCTATCGTGTCTCCGCCGCGTCTCCTCGTGTAATTTCACCAGATGTTTCCTAACAGCGGACGCGCCACCCATTTCCCGCCTCTCTTTTCTTTTCTCTTCGCTCTCACCGCCGCCGAAAAGAAACCTCTTCTCATCTTCTTCGCGTTCTAAACTATTCATTACGCCTGCTCCTCCGCGTAATGGCGCGGCCGTTTTCTTCAACTGTTAACCTTTCGCGAGAAAGAGAGAGAGAGTGAGAGTGAGAGTGAGAGTGAGAGTGAGAGACACGTACCTTCCCTGTCCTTGGAAATTAACCTCTTGCGCTGGAATGACGTGCCACGCGCGTCGAGAATTTTTTTGTCCCAAATTGCAACATTTTCTCAGTTTTAAATACATTTTAATATAATCCCAGGTAAAAACAAACGATAAGTTTATTACTTCTTAGTAATTTCTGTCCATGGTGACATCATACCGACGAGTTGAAAGGGAAAAGAAAACGACAAATTATTGTATTAGGATTCGGTCACTCGTTATGGTCCGCGAATCAATTGCCAGACGCAACTTTAAATTTTAGAAGCGAGGTTCTTTCCGTGGACTAATCACTGGTAATTGCGATTGATAAAAATCTTAAAATGATGAACGTTCAGTTCCGCGAAACTTATAGTAATCGAATAACAAATAAGAGATTGGGAAACAGAGATGAAACAAATTTCAAGAGAGATGTAAATTTGAACAAAAGTCAAGTCGACTCGGTTTGGTCGTCGCCTGACCCAGGGACAAAGTATAAAAGCGTTGCAGCGGGGCGTACGATTGCAGACCCTCGAAGAACATTTTCGCGCAGAGTCCCATTTCGGCAAAGAGATAGCCGAAAATCAAAGAGACGTGATGGAAGAGGACACTGACGCACAGCTTGCTTGTTCGCCGTGGTATCATTTTCTGCGCTCGTCCGTGTTTCGTCGAGTCTCTCGCGGCGGTTCTGAATATTTGATTTACATGCAGATACCAAAGAGGAGGGGGGAGACGAATGCGCAGACGGAAATAAAAAAAAAAAAAAAAAAAAAAAAAAAAAAAAAAATAAAAAAAAAAAGGAAAGAAGGAAAAAAAGAAACGGTTGTTCGTCTGGATCCAAGGGCTTTTAAGGAAATTGAAAGCGGTCGTCGGGGCTGGTTTGTTTCGCGGGATGTGGCGTAGCAGCTCTCGCGAGTTATCGACAGTTAAACTCGCGCGGTCAATGAAGCGAGACATCATTGTCGTTTCTGTGGGCTACACAGTATCAAAGGCTGTAGCTATATCTAGACGGCACGCAATGCCACGCCGCGTGAAATTATTCGTACACCACCCTCGCTTTCTGAACGCTGTTTTTTTTATCACAGCCGGCGATACAGATTTTCCACGCACGCGACGTCTGTTTCAATGTCAACTTACGTATTTTTTTCTTTTTTTCTTTTTTTTTTTCTTTCTTTCAACGCCCAGCTGGATTAAAGCGCTCGCTTCTCTCGTCCTTTTTAAATGTCTCTCGGGGGCGATATACTATCTGCGCCTGGAGTTCTCATTGTTGCCTACTTCTCAAAATTACATTGAAAGTAAACACAAGTGACGTTTATCGAAAGCGTAAATCAATTTTATCAAATCGTAGCAAAGCTAGGTTGAACATTAAGTTAGCGAAAAATGAACCAGCGGATTCTATGAACAATGTGGGCCGGAAGTCTCTTCCCATCTATTTTTTTTTCAAATAAAGAGTCAAAATATGAGGAAATTAATTTTGAATTAAATCTACGTTCAAACGTGACTTTCTCGTCGTGTTTTCAAACTTATTTCTTTCAAATGTTGACCGCCAGAGCGCTCGCAAATTTATTTATTTATTTCGGTAGGCAAGTGATTTTTGTAACCACCCTGTATAAAATATTCGTAAAAATTACCTAGATCGGTCTAATCTAGTTTCATAAAATTGACAAGACACGTGTGATTGGTTAGCAATAAAACACGGGATTTCTGATGTGTTGACAGAAGCATTGGAACGGTAGAGGAGGGCTCGGTGACCACGAGCGTGACGGTCGCCGAGGTCGCTGATTCGCAGGAGCAACAGCAACAGCAATCGAAGAGCAACGGCGCGGTATCCCGCCGTGTTGCTGGTCAGAACGTTGCGCTGAGCAACGGGAACGGTACCAGCAACGTCGGCCGCGTCACACCGCGAAGCCATATGGAGCAGGAGAAGCGTATGCGGCGAGAAATCGCCAACAGCAATGAACGACGTCGGATGCAGAGCATTAACGCCGGTTTCCAATCGCTGAGGACGTTGCTGCCGCACCACGAGGGCGAGAAGCTGTCCAAGGTGAGTCTCTTCCTCAACTTCCTTCTGTTCTACTACCACTCTCGCGATTATTCGCAGATTTTTCACGCTGCGATTTCTGCGCTGTTCGGAATAATTGGAGAATCGTTCCTTGCGCCAGTTTCTTTTCTTTTCTTTTCTTTTCTTTTTTTTAAAGAGATTTTTAAGAGGTACTATTTTTGTATACTTAATTGTATGAGTAGTTATCATAGTGCTTATTGGGATGTATGACAATTTGGAATGTTGGGAAAAATAAGAGAGCGAAAAAGAATGGTAGAGAGAAGTGTTGGTTGAGCTGCAAGTTCAAATATTAGTTAAAATATTATCAACGATATAGTAACGGTAGTAGTAGTTTTTTTTTTTTTTTTTTTTTTTTTTGTTTTTTTTTTGTTACCAGTCGCTTCGTTCACGGCTTTCTAATTATTTTGAGCGGTGTGTCTAATTAAACGGAGTCATCCTTGTACAAAGTACCATCATTTTCACGCTTGGAATCCGACGTTGAACTTTCACGAGAAAATTTGGCATGAACTCGGGAGCTATATAGTGATGTGTATTTTTTTTTTAAGAAAAGGAACGAATTTAGAATATTTTCGTAGGATTTCGATTTTCGAAGAAGATCGATCGTTGAACGAACGTGTTTCTTTCATCACTCCGTAGTTCCAAACTCATTGTCTCATCGAAAGCGGCGTAACTGACTTCCTACCAATAAGTTATCTGTGCTGGAGGAAGAGTCATCCACCCCCCTTTTTTTTTTAGTTCACCTCATCAAGTCTTTGAATTCGTAGTGCGTTTGACATTCGAGGGCTAGCTTCCTTCCTTTTAGGTGTAGTGATACTTTATATAATAGACGATAGCGCGTTGCATCGTAGAATGAATTCAAAGGGTTGATCCCCTCCAACCGAACGTAGTCAATAGATAGCTAGTCGTCATTTGCACGTAGAGAAATATCAAGATGAAGACCATAGAGAAAAATTGCGAGTCACCAATCCTCACTAATTATTCATGGTCTTTCTTTTTGGACTTGATTTTCTCATTTCTAACTACCATTAAAGTCGGAGAGAAATAAAGAAAGTTGGTCATATTTTTTTTTCTATGGTTTCCATTCACGAGTTGTCTCTCTCTCTCTCTCTCTCTCTCTTTTTTTTTCTTTCGCTCATTTAGAGTAACGTTTGATTTCGCAAATGAATATCGATTGAAATCAGTGCAAAATGTGCAAGGCGTACAAAAAGTTATTCTTATGCGGCACGTTTTGCACGTGATCGAACGTTACATGTGTATGTGTGTGGCAATGGCCGTATTGTCGCACGAGTGGTGTACGTGGTGTACGATTTGTTCAATAGTACCATTCTGCGACACTTCATTCATCCGATTCACTTTTCCATTCAATCTGTTCTTCAGATGAACAATCCTTTCACCATCTTTGCTGCACTCGAACTATCCGCTCACGTCGCCAATGTGATGCAATATAAATTCAAATCATTTCCCGCGAAGTTCCAAAAAGATATACAAATATGCAGAAGTGTGTAAAATGCATCCAATACTGTAGTTGAAAAACAAATTTTTATCTACCTCGTTCGGTTCTTTAATTCTACGGTCATTTAGTTCGTTCAACCAGGCATCAGGTGTAAACAGAACATTCACGTGCTAAAGCACATTGAAAGAGTAGGTAGTTAATTATGCCATTTCATAGAATGTATAAAAAATTGAAGCCTCTGTTCTCCGTTCCATTTAAATGCATATGTTTGTAGTTCGACTCGTTGAACGAGCTATCAACGGTGTATTATTATACGAGATCCCTCCTAAGCATAATTTGTCATAATTATAATTTATTCTTAAATAAAACAGCGATAATAATGCAATTGGAAATCAGTCAGTTCTGCTGTTCGAACTGTGTCATTAATATGGTCGTGACACGACAGGATGTCTCGTTCCTGCTAAGGTTAACACGTGGACCGGAAGTGGTCGCTCGTTTTCTCTTGGGCGAAGCGGATTCGCCAATGAAGTTAAATCGGTCCCGTTGGCGAAATATTACGCAACGATCGTGCGGCGGCGAGCTTTATACGAATTGTCGCCTAGACGCGTTGTTCCGGCTAATTTTAGCACGTGAAAGTCGTCGTCCGATCCCACGCTGTTAAACTAGACACGCTCTGTGTGTCCGGCATACTCTCTCGTGTATGCACGCCTAGTCACTGTCGGTGGCTTTAATCGGTCGTGTCTCGTCCGTGCTCCAACACTCTGTGACACTGACCGCTTTAGTTTGCCCTTATACGGTTGCTTCTCTCTCTCTCTCTCTCTCTCTCTCTCTCTCTCTCTCTCTCTCTCTCTCTATGTGACGCGACGTTGCGAACATCAGCTGACGCGCCCGTTATCATTTAATTGAAGACACCCGGGTGAACTCGGCGCTCCTGGTTAACCCCACGGCGACACTCGTTCCAATTTTCAAACCTCTGGCGAACCGGCGACCGTTCGAACCAACGGATCTTACCGAACTTTCCTTCTTCTTACCCCGGCTCGAGCCAAAGTTTCGAAAGTTTCGAGCCAGCGGGAACTTTCGACTGTTCAAACTTTTCGAATCGTCTCTCTCTAATTTTCGTCTCCGGTTTTCACAGACCAAGTATCATTCTGCAATCGAAGCTGCAAAGCTGAGAATGATGACTGTTCTCTGTTTCGAGGCACGTTTCGCCGGAGGAAACGTCAAAAATTCTTGGTCTTCGACGAAAAATAAAGCTCGTGCTTTGTCTTAACGCGTATCTGATATCTTAACGAGCTTAATGAAACGATCCTCGGCGCGGTTAATCCGCGAGGCGATCTTACCGGCGAAATCTGCAATTGCGTAAATCTCGCGTTTATCTGAGAGCAATTTGCTAACTCGTTGCCGGTTGGTTACGTGATACGCGGACGATATCTGAATGCCGACGCGTGTAATATGTACACGTTATATATACGCGGATATACCCACGCGTTTCGCATACGTGCAGAAAATCAGCTGTTAATTCACAGCGGTTGCCGCGAGTCACGCGGCACCACGAGGTTTTTGTCCCGATTGGCACAGGCATGCGCGTTTCCTGCCCCCCCGCGCTTTTGATTATCTCTTATCGTTTGTTGTTTCTCGCCAGACCGAAAATAGACTTTGGAAATTTGTATAATTGCCGCGCCTGATAAAGAAACTCTTTTCTTTTCGTTTCTTTTCTTTTTTTTTTTTTTTCTGTTCTGAACTTTGGTTCGCTGAAAATCTAGTAATTTCAATATTTTAAAAGTAAAAGCTCGCTATGAAACTCTCTCAAAGATAACTCATAACGATACGAACATCGTTACAAAATACTCTTTAAAATGAGTCGTGAAAATTGTCGACTTTGCTTGTATATTTATGTAATTTTGTTTTAATGAAATCACCAAATTTGCAATACTTTAAACAAGTGAAAACCTTTTTTTTGGTTTTCACGCATATTGTAGACTATGTACTTGCACGTAACATTCCTGGCCCGTGTGTGTGTGTGTGTGTGTGTGTGTGTCTGTGTATGCGAATGCGCGCGTACTTTCGCAATGCGATATTTCGCGAACCAGTCCTCGGGGCCACATGGTTCAATTCCCACGCATTTCTCTTAAGGAGATCGCTCCGTTCCTTTTGTTCCTTTACTCTTTCCCTTTCTTTTCGCCGTTTGCTCTTCCTCTCCACGTCTCTCCTTCCCTCTCTCTCTCTCTCTCTCTCTCTCTCTCTCTCTTTTTTTCATCCTTTTTATCCTCTTCCTTGTATTCGGAGGCCTCGCTTGCCTCCATCTTTTCTTCTTTCTCCCGCTCCGCGCGACGAAGGCCAAGCTTGGCCGACGAATTTTACTGAAACCCTGGCCCACTAACAGCCACACGTTGTACACGGTGTTTCACAAGCAGAACACGCGTCCACACTTTGCTCGATTTTTGCTCGATAATATTTTTTCGTATCGTTGGTGAGTGAATCCTACGCTGTCATTTTCTTGGAATTGAGAGATTAAATTGTTTGTTGGAAATGTTGTCAATTGTCAGTCTTTTACTTTCGCCACTTCTTTTTTTTTTAAATACTACAATTTTATGTACGCATTAATCTTTATCATTGATTTTGTTTTTATTTTATTTTATTTCATTTTATTTTACTTTATTTTATTTTTGAAAATAAACCGCTTTATTATATGACAGCGTTTCGAATTTTCTCGATGCTTTTCTATTCTTGCAACCAATCTTTGCGAGAGATGAGCAAGCGTGCACGTACTTTTGAACGGTAGTGTATCGTGATTCGGCTCCCTTTTGCCATTGGGAATATTAACGAGACCGATGTCCAAATACGAACTCATCCTGGTGCCTTTTTTCTTTCTTTCTTATCAACCCGGAACTTTTTGCTCGTTACACGCGACAACGCGACTCTTATTGTTAGAGAGCTCGTTTGATTTTTCTTTCCTGTCAACCGTTTGTTTGCAACAAACGTGTATTTAACAGCATGAAACAGCCGTTTGAGACGCACAATAAATACTTGATGGTCCCATTGAGTGCCGAGACTTATTGATATAATAAACAATCGTTTGTGATCTTTCGTGTATTAAATATCTTGCAACTTCTCCGTATATTTTCAAATTTGATCAGCTCTGACAGCGAGACCTCGTTCCGTCTCTTTGGCTTAGCAAGTGAATTTCGTTTGGCGAAAATGAAAATAGTTTCGCGAGTGAGAAATTTCCTGGAAGTTTCTCATTTTCGGTGGGATAGGGATGAAGAAAGGAAGAGACCGGTGACACAGGGGCGTAATCGCGTTGTCTGAAGGAGCGTTGTCGCGCCTTTTGTAGCGGTACCGGCAGTACAGCCGCTCTTTGGAAACGAAGAAATAAAAAGAAGGAGCGCAAATGAGCACAGACGCCTCGACCCATTTTCATTTAGCGCTCGCCAGACAAAAATAAAAATAAACCGCTTCTCTCTCTCTCTCTCTCTCTCTCTCTCTCTCTCTTTTTCCCCCTCTCGTTCTCGTTCTCTCTGTTCGTCAACCTTTTAAACGAAACTCGCGTCGCGGTTGTGTGTGCGTGCGTGGGCCGGGGTTGTTTCGTACGCATAATCGTGCTTTTGTGCGCCGCGAGATCGATCTCGCGTGTAACACGGCCCTCCCGACCATATTTACATTGAAACTGCCTAATTAATGCCCGCTAACCAATCGTTTTCCGCCACCAGGCTTCTTCCTTTTCACGCTTACTGATAAGTTCTTCCTTTCCAGAGGATTTTCTGATTTCTGCTTCTCCTTGCGGTAGAATCAAACTGATATAGTTGGCAGTATGTTGTTACAATGACCATTAAAATTATTACAACGATCAGGGAATGAAATTGGTAAAGTTGGTAATATACTGTTGGAAATATCGATTGATATAAACGAATAATCAGAGTATACTTCCTACAATGACCATTAAAATTATTACGACGATCAGAGAATCAAACTAATAAAGTTGGTAATATATTGTTGGAAATATCGGTTGATATAAACGAATAATCAGAATATACTTCCTGTAATGACCATTAAAATTATTACGACGATCAGAGAATCAAATTGGTAAAATTGATAATATACTGTTGGAAATATCGATTGATATAAACGAATAATCAGAGTACACTTCCTACAATAACCATTAAAATTATTACGATCAGAGAATTGTTTGTTGCGAGTAATTAAATTCTAGGCTTCGAAATATTCTTGGCAATGAATTAAAATCGTCGATTAATTTCGTTGGTTCTTTGGACGTTTATTCTGAATTTGTAGCTTTCGTGTTCCCCTAAGCAGCTTGGTAAATTTCGCAAATTTCTACGAAGAATTATGCGAGTAATTTCGGCGTGCGAATCTTGAAGAAAATGCGCGCGAGTGCAGACGAGAGAGCGTATACGCTGGCCCCACGTATGTACTTCCCGACTTCGTTGGCTGATTTTGCAACGGCGGTTCATTCGGTTCGCGAGTCATCCTTTCGTTGAAAATCTATCCTCCGTGTCGAATGACACGCTTCGTTTCGCGGCGTGTACAGGGTGTTTCGGAAAAACGTAAGAAAGAAAAAGGAAGATCGCGGTTAATGGAGATGGAAATCGTTCTTGGCACACGGACGGATTCGTTTTCAGTTTTGCGAGTAACTCGTTCACTTTCGTCTGTTTTGCGTTTCAATTCTATTTTAATCAATTACATTTGGATACCATGAATCCCCCCCCAATGGCTACTTTCGAGCAACAGCGAAGAGTTTACCATTGGCCCAAAATTTAAATATATAAACTTTCAATAAAACAAACGCAATCGGATTCAGTTACAAAAATTTTCTATACTTTTCATCAGTCATCGAAATTTTTCAAAATCGCGCCGTTACAAGCTTAATTTACACAGTATCGTAACATAGGATAATTCGCACAGTATCGCACAATAAGATAATTTCCATGAGATTGGAAAATCTCATTGGGTTCCGAGCGAGTGGTCTCGCGTTCCGGGTAGAAAAAAAAATCAGAGCGGCGATTTTCAAGTTGCTCGAAGAGAAGAAAGAGAGAGAGAGAGAGAGAAACTCTCCTCCTGGCCAATTGGAGATCGGTTTGGCGTGTAGGCTGGTTGGCTGTTGAACGCGAAGCTAAAATGTATGGGCCCAAGAGCATCTGGGTCAGTTTACTCCTCTCCGCGCGGTGCCCCTTCCCCATCGGGGGCTCGGGCCCTGTGTTCGTCCCTTTGTCTCGAGCCTTCCCTACGGGTCCCTCTTTTCTGGTTAAGCCGACCGACAAAGGTCTTGCCATCGGGTATATACCTGCCGCGCCGCGCCGCGCCGATACAGCCGTTGCTTTCTACAAGGTGTCCCGAGACCACGGTGAGGCCCAGGAGAAGAGAAAGTTGCACGGCGGCGCGGGATATACCCACGATGGCGTGGCTCAGACCGCGGTACACCTACCCGCCTCTTCAGCTTCACGGATTTATTTTCTCTCGTCTTGGGATTGAGTTTCGTTTCGCAGTTTCCGATTACTAGGCTGCGGATGATTTATGCAATTTTATATTTCACGTGTTAACGCGACCGAAGAAATATGGAAGCGTGAAGCGCCGACCGTGTGTGCACGTACATATGTACGTGCTTGTAGTTTATTGACTCGCGACGTGGCTTGCAGCTCCTCTTTTCTTTTTTATTTATATTGTAAAGCTCCGTATTTGAGTGATGAATTAAATTTCGAACGGGGGAATGAGTTTTAATTCGGAGCAACGATGGTGTTTTTTTTTTTTTTTTTTTTTTTTTGAATTGAATTAAATTTATCGTTGAAATCTTCGTGTACGTAATAGATTAGATACAGATACGCGACGCACGATCGTCCCTGTAATATCTTTCGTGGAATAATATTGAAGTATTGTTGAACTTGACGCAACTGAACAGCTGAACGGTCGAAATCCGAATCGTTTCGTCAAACTGAGTAGATTACTCAGTCACTCGACCACTTTGCCACGTCGAGGGAATATTCTTGGCTCGTTGGAATCATTTATTCAACTCTTTTCCATTGGTCCCAAGGAGGAACTCCGAAGGAAACGATACGAAATTTCCTGCTCGATTGTTATTTATAATCTTGACCTCGAAACTTCTTCTCTGAACACTCAGTTAGCACTCTCCGGTTAACTAGTTCAATTTCAACACATTATTAGCGCCGACAGTTTCGTCTTTCTCTCTTGAAATACCCCATATTTTTTGAAATTCAAAACAATGCGCGAATAATTGAAATCGCACGCTTCCTGTATAGTTCTTTTGTTTCCCAATTCGGAATTGCAATTTAGTCACAAACTTCACAAGTGATAATGAATAATAATAATAATTCGAAGTCGAAAGGAAATTTGATTTTATTTTTACCTGCAGTTCATCGATCATTTATCGAGGAGTATATGATTTAAAATTTCGTGATTATTCCAGTCAGGCGTGATTATGTTGGATGACCAATCCGGACAATATTGAATCTATGCAAATACTGACAATGAGCTAGCAACGGTTCACATAAAAGTGGACTGTGAACAGTTAGTCGTAAAGGAAAGATGCAATAGTTGGTCATCTATGTTCCTTCCCCTTTCACTTGAAGATAATAATCAAATATATATAAGAACATGCTTTAGAGACATTCGAGATCATAAAACATTCTAAATCATTCTACATCATATTCAAGAGCATTAAACATTCTAAATCATTCTACATCATATTCTAGAGCATTAAACATTCTAGATAATTCTACATCGTATTCAAGAGCATTAGACATTCATGATATTCTAAGACATTCTAAATCATTGTAAATCATTCTATATCGTTTCTATTTCATACACGACCACGACTGTAAGGGAATAAACTCTTTTAAATTATAAGCGTGTTGACTCCATTACACGGAATCCAACAATTACATTGAATGAAATTAGAACAACAGTTTCGTAGAAATTTTTTAATTTAATAAAAATTCCAGAAAAATGATGAAATAAAAATGGAATCTGTTTAAAAAAAGTCAAGTGCAAAGGAACACTTTCTATACAACATGACAGCTACTTGGTTGACACTAAGAGTTCTATTGGAATTTTTAATTGTATCAAATTTCAAGTAATCTCGACTATTCGGTGGATATCCTTAATTTGTTTTGTACATACTCTCGGCTGAATAAATGGCATTTACGACTAGCATGGCACTGCTCGAAAGTAATATCGCCAATATAAATTATAATTTAATGAACCATAATATCGTTAATGTTAATAATAAAATCATCAAGAAAAAAGGGGTTGAGATGAAGAAAAAAACACACACAAAAACAAAAAAGTCATAAAGTTTCGAAGTGTTAGATTAATTCGACCAATTAATTAAAAAAATTAAAAAAAGAAAGAACTTTTTTGAGAGATGGGTGGGAGTTTATGGGAGGAGGGGGTACTCGCAAATGGAAAGCCTGATCAAAGGGTTGGAAAAAAAGATTGGGAACCTTTGGAATTGGCCTGGAAAATGACTAAAGCGGGCGAGAACTTGGAGCAGGAGTGAAAATATGTTCGGCGACAGGTGTTGGGACGGTTTCGCGGGCGAATGTGCGTACACGCGGCGAAGACGAGTCGGTCGAGGCATGGAGGAGGTGACGTGTCGAAGAGAGGGCAGTAACGGTATAATTAAGTCATCCGCAGAAATAAATTAACGCCGTGATTGCATTATAATCCACGGCTCTCGAGTGTATATACCTCCGGCCTTGCAGTTTAGAAGCGTGTCGTTGGTTGGAGTATGCACGCGCTTCGTCACCTAGGAATGCAGGAGGAAACCCGAAGCCGCAGTCTCGTATAACGGCCAGCGTTATAGCTTCAGCGACCGGTGCGCGGTGTGTGCAGAAATATACGCAGCACGCTTTCCTCGCCTTCGTCTACTGCACGCGAAATATAACAATCTAACGTATCGCAAAAATCTAATTCGCCACTGCCCGGAAAACATAATTTTCCGGCAGCCGAAGGTTGGTTTCCTTGGACTTGAACTCTTCTCGTTTCGTTTACGAACTTTTATCGTGTCCCAACGATAGGGATATTATAAATATGATTTTGATTTTCGAATATCAATGACTAAAGTTATCGAACGTGTGGCCAGAGTAACTGATAATTGTAAATTCTCTTCGACACGTCCCGAAAATTTGGAGCAGGAAACAAAGACGCGTAACGAGTCAGAAGACAAAATATACTCGATGAGAGAGAAAGAGTTATTTTATTTTCTGAATCGTATTCAAAGGGTTAACAATGTCGGGCGATAGAAACTCCGTGTTCAGTTAAAAGTATCTAGTTCCTTATTTTCTCTTTTCTTGCAAGCGTACTTCTGCGCTGCATTATTCGAGGTGTGAACCAGCGTGTTAATTGGATTGGAATATAGAAGCGGAGCTGTACAAGGTGATTCACAGATGTTTTTCGCTCTGATATTTCTGCGATTGGGAACTGAATATAATTACGAGAGGAGTCGTTGAATGTAAGTTCGAATATCCCTGTTATCGAATAATCTCTCTATTTGCAAAAGAGAGAAATTCCCCCGAATTTTTCTTCTAATCTAGTTTCAACGATTTCTCGATTGTCGATACGTAACGCAAATAATTGCTGAATCGCTCTGTAACCCTTTCGACTTTTACAGACGTTTTTTTTTTTGACGAAGTACGTAGCGAGGAGAGACTCGAGTCGAGTTAGTTTTAATTATCTTCTTTATAAGATAGAGTCGACAGATTTTTGCTCCATTTACGAGCATGTCATTTTCATTTTCTACTTTCCTTTTATTTGCGTTTGGCAAATCGTAGAAAAAAACGTCAGCCAGTCAAGGAAAACGCAACTAAAAAGACTATGTGTGTATCTGTAAGTGTAAAATTCAAATTTTTGTTGAAACTACGGCAGAGACACTATACTCGCGAAGCAACGTTCGATTCGTTTCAAATATTTAATCATTTATTCCCGACACGCTCAATGATCTTAGAACCGAACGATTTGCCTGACATAAAAATGAGATGCTTGGGATTGTCGCACGATCTGGCCTTGAAGCGAATTTCCTATGCGCTCGATTCCAGATCGGCGTTGCCTGCAGCTGTTTTTGCACGGCTATACGTCGACGGGAATAATTGGCGCGATTCATGACCAGCGCAAGAAACTCTACCGTTCGTGATTAATTCCTCCGCGGACCTCCGTGGTAAATCACGTGTTTGCGCGCGTCGCGCATACAGAAATTGGTCTCTCTTTGCTTTGTCACGTAACAGCGTGAAAAAATAGATCGTTCTAGTTATTAAAAGCGCGCGTTGCCACAGTCGGATCGCGCGCCGGTGAACGTACGATGAAAAACGTACGAGAGAGACTTATTGCAGAGCAGGCTCCTCTACAGAACTGTTGAAGCTAATTGCGGGTACAACGGTCGTTTTCTAATCACTTCCCACCACAATAAATCCGTAATTTCTTTTTTTTTTTTTCATTATGTATTTTTCTTTAAATTTTACTCTCGGTGGTATTTTCTCGCAAGATACCTATTCCGATTTATCAGAGTTTCTTGCGGCGTCACTCGCACTTTCAGCGTCACTAATAGTAAAAAACAATTACAGATTTATTTTTAATAGCAAGTAATTTTTGAGCCTGTGCTAGTATATAAAGCTATAGCTAGTATCGAAATAAACTCGTAAAATATCGCGAATCGTTAGTCACGGGATCTGAGGACACTGAATATTAATTCAAGTATCGTATTTTGTACATTTCCACAAACACGCGAGAAAGAAAAATATCGTATCGAGAGGAAATGGATGCAAGTCTTTCTCTCGATGACCTGTCAGCAGACACACCTTGCAGTTGGGAGTCATCGCGCGTATTTGTAGAACGTGACTAGCGATTGTAGTGCCATTTGTCGATAACAAGTTACCCTAATGACGCCATTGTGCGTAACGGCTGTGTTGCACCTGTGTGTATATTTTCACAGCGGTCGCGTGTGCGCGAGCAGATTTTTCAAAGAACTTTCTCCTCGATTGCGATTTTTGCGCAACACGCGGATGGCACTGCAGATTCCGCGAAAAGTTCGCAACTCGGCGTAAACAGCCTTGGTGGAATGCCGGTTAAGCAAAGTTGCACGACAGAAGGAGAACACAGGAAATGTTCGAGATGTCTTTCCACTTGTTAAAATTCCGATGAAAATTTCTCGAAACCGTATCGATCGTTTTATCAATGAAGCCGTGAAGAACGGATGTTTGTCCATTAAACGCGCGGGAAATTTTCTACCGTCCTTAACAACCTCTTGCCACGCACGTCGAGAATTTTTTTTTGTCCCAAATTGCAACATTTTCTCAGTTTTAAATATATTTTAGTATTATAATCCCAGGTAAAAGAAATTTCTAATCCAGCGATATTATACCGACGAGTTCGGAAAGGAACGGAAAGCGACGAATTATTGTATACGGTTCGGTCACTCGTTACGGTCCGCAATCAATTTGCCGGCGCATGGGGTTAAACAGTACGCAAGGGGATAATTTGTCTCAGAAAAATCCCTCCGGCTTCGAATTCTCGTCTTCTTAATTAGCTTTTGCTCGCGACAAAGGGAAAAACCATAAAAGGCACGCGACAGATTCGTGTCAGAATTTCGATTCGAATCCGATGGGGTTTGCTCGCTCGAGCAGTATCCCCATTTTAAATCTGCCGCGTTTGCGCTCGTTTCGCGGGGCAGATTTCTCCACAAATAAAATGTCACGATCGTTCGTGACGAAACGAACGATGTTTCGTTCCGTCGGACTTCATTAATTACTTTTAATATGTCTGGCGATTATAATCTCGTCGTCGTTCTCGTGCCGACCACCTCTTTGATCTTCGATCACGTTGACGACCACGTCATAAATAATTTGGACGAATAATTTTTAAAATCATCGAACGTTCGAACGTTCTTTCTCCTCTGCACGAGCGATTATCTGCGTCTGTGTTCGTCTCTCGATTTAAACGAACGTCGTCTCGAACGAGTGGGGGATGGGGTCGAGCAATTTCAAACGCAACAATCATTACGCGACGTCGGAATGCGCTTCCTTCCCTTCCTCGATCTCTCGCAGACATATGGTCGTAATTTACGTCAATGGTGGACAGACATCCGCGACAATTCACCTCTCTTCCTTGGCTTCTATCGTCTCTACGCTTCACGTTCTACGTACTTTCGTTCTCACGGACGATAAATACAACATTTGCGCGTTTTGATTAGCAATTCGTACGTGACGCACGGATACACCCACCGTGTTTTGTTACTTCGAATGAATCTCTGCTGCTCGCTGGGACGCCATGCTTTTCTCCATAACTCCATACGATGACATTATCAGAGAAAAAGCCAAAAAGAAAAAATCTCCCTTCTTTATCATCCATCTTCACAGCTGAAACTTATGCCATCCTGGAAGCCATTAAATATGCACACTCAAATAACGAAGCCCAGATCGTCATATACACCGACTCTATGAGCGTTACAAAATCATATGATCAAGAAAACCAATATCTACCATCCAGGAACTAAACCAGTACCAACCTAACACAAACGCCACAGTCATCTGGATTCCAGCTCGTCAAGGCATAGAAGGAAATGAAAAAGCCGACGCAGCAGCGAAAGAAGCCACAGTTCTCTCACTTACTAACAATCGCAACCATCTTCCAATTCCCTGCGACGATCAAATAATCCATTGCAAAAAAAAATAGCAAAAAATGAATGGGACAATACATGGAAAACAACAAAAAGTATCCAATTACGCAAAAGTATCCAAGACTTTCACCAGCAAATACCAAATTTTAACAACAGGAAAGAAGAAATAATTATCACACGCTTAAGAACCGGTCATACCAATCCGGCCACACATGAACACAAAATTAAAAAAGCTACACCACCCACCTGCACTCATTGCAATAACTAGCCACATACTGTACGAATGTCACACCACAGAAACCCAAAGACAGAAAATACGGAATCAACGCAAACAAAGCGTGTTAAAATATCTCAAAAACATAAATTACTACGCACATATTTAATGGCACTTAATGACCTCGCTGTCGATGCGACATTAAAGAAAAATAGAAGAAGAAGAAGAAGAAGAAGAAGACATTGTCGTAACTTTCTGTAAAATAGTGCTCGGTTAAATTCGTTCTCCCGGTGACGATACATGCTTGTTTCGCGACAGCAAAATGTTTATTTAAATAGATCGTAAATTTGGTAAACTTGGTACTCGTGCTCTGTGCAAGTGTTCTTCAATCGATAATTATCGTACGTAATTACACACGTACGTATCGCACGATGAATTGTCGAACCTCCGTTTGACGAGAGATCTCGAGTAAAGAGATTGCGTGGTGAAAAGTAACAGCCAGTTCTTTCGAAATTGTTCCGAAAAGATAAGATTTCCCGCAGGTTCTCCTCTATTTTCATGCTAATGAACGCGCATGTCTGAGCGATCGGAAAGTGTCGTGTCAGGGCGGTTCGATGGCACGCGAGGACTCTCGTTTGAAGCGACGCTGAAAGGAATTGCACAAGCGTGTATTATACTTTCTCGTCCGCGATACAGCGTTCCAACGGGGGTTACTTACAAGCGTGTACGCGTTTTATGGCGTACTGCTGCCCCGTCGAAGGTGGTCGTCGACCAAGTCACGCGTGTGAATATTTAAAATTGCGGCCGTTCCTCGACGTTTCGCAGCCTCGTCAAACGACTTAAAACAGTTGTCGAAGCAGATAAAATACAAAATTATACGATCCTCCCCTTTATTTGCTTTCCTGTCTGGGTCGTTTAATATTTTCTCGTTATGTCTCTCTCTAGCTAGAGAAGCTCTCTCTCAATATCAGATTTGCCGATGAAAAAAGTCGCCGATTTTCAATTTTCGATAATTTCAACTTCTGTTCGTTGTTGAAAGCACGGAGGAGGAAATTTCTCGCGTTTCTCGATGCTAAACGATTCAATGGTTTCTTCAGATGTCGCCGAAGGAAAAAAGAAAAAAAACCACCGGTTAATTAATTCTCGGTAATCCCAGTGGACGTAACTTCTGTTGAAAGGAAACCGCATGCAGTAAGGAAAATCGGTTTCATCTCGGTCGCTCTCGTCGACAATCGGACACGATTAGAAAACGCGAGACGACGGCGGCGGCGTGGAAATATTTTTCGCGGAACGTCTCGTGTTCAGCGCACGGTGACATGCATAAATACATGAGAATGTCCGCATGATAACTATACCGCACAATGTACGAATATACGCGAGTGGCAACACGAAGGAGCAGGACTTGGACATGGCGCCAAGTCCCGTCGCGTGCGACCATAATGACACTGTATTACGTATACACTCGTTTACTTCATGCTGAGGCATGTAAAACGACGTCCTCCTTTTCTTTTTCTTTTTTTTTTTTTATTCCTCTATTCACCCTGCTGCCATCCGCGTGTTTCAACATCACGCTCTATCGTGTACCGTTTGCTCGCGTATGCCGTGGCGTGTGCTAGCACGAAGGAGGAACCACCACAACCACCCTGCTGGTGGAGGTGAGGCAGGCGACCCCTCTCTTCGTGACACAGTTGAGCGAACTTCCATTTCATTGGCACGTGACACGTGAGACTCGTGCGTGGTTTCTAAATTTCTGCGTGTACGAAAGTATCTTCGAACTTTTTCCCGCCCGGAGTGGCACTTTTAACGAACGCGTGTATCACGCGTGTGTATAAAATACACTTTGAAAATTCGTCAACAGCGTGCACTAACAGAATCACGTTCATCGCTTTACACGGCATTCTAGGTCAACTTTTTGCTTCCGGAGAATTATATTGTATCGTTTATCGCGTGTCGCAGTTCCACCTGTTTCTTTTTTTTTTTTTTTTTTTTTTTTTTTTTTTTTTTTTTTTTTTTTTTTTGTTTTTTCTTTCTCTGTTTTTCTTTCTGTCGTTGGCTTGGCGCAGTGTTACATAAAAATTCTTACGTAAAATGTTGCGGAGAACTTGAAAACGTTCTGTCGTTGCCTCGGCTGGTGGTAGATGATTTAGAGCCCCGAGGAAACATCGAGTATCTCGAGTAATCGATGAATTCTCTCTGTTATTATTCTCGCCGTCTGTCTCACATTTTGTCGCGATACTCGTACTTGATTATTTCTTCTTTTTCTCTCTTCATAAAATCGCCGAGTAACATATGCAACGATCAAAGATTAACGAGCTCATCAATTATTTACGAAGAAAATCTAAATGCGCCAAGTACATCATCGTTTTTATCACTTACCCTTGATTTCCATCTTTCTTTCTTTTCTTTTCTTTCTTCATTTTAAAATTCAGTCGAACGACATTGTTTAGCTGACGAGTTAGTTGATCGTTAAACGCAGACAATTTCGACTGGCCTACGTAAGAGAATCGATACGATCGAATTTGATTCGATTTACGCTCCGGTCCGCCGATAATTTATTATTACTCGCTGGTTTAGCGAATTTTACTTGCACTTACGTAAAGGTGACGCTTTCGCGTTCGCTTATTCATTAAGTCGTCTCGCGATAATTGTTTCTGCGTAATATACTAAGTATATTCCTACGTATGAATATACTTGGGGGGGTGTGAAAGGTAAATTGCTAACGCGTTAATCACAATGCACAGATAATCACGGCCGGTTACTTGGAGCACGATGTGATGGATTGTAATGATGTGTTCGCGCTTTGACGAGAAGAAATATGTATATGGTAGAGTTTTACGCTTTTTACCGAGCGGCGTGTTCGAGTAGGTTTCAAGTGCTGGTAATTGATAGTTTCGCGGTTTGTATATAGCTGAGAAGCTTGGAGTTTGGACTATTGTCTCCCGAGAGAGATGAAATCAATTTCTTTCCCAATGATTAAAATTCCAAGTTAAAGTTCCACGCTTTCGCGCAGGTGCACGTAGAATTTTTAAAGTTTCGCCAATTTTGACAGTTTCGAGTGAAAACTGTGCGCGCAACTCGTTCGGGGAAGAAGAACTTTCACGCGAGAGTGAAAATCTCGGGGGTATCGGAGGAGGAAGGAAAAGAGAAGAAAAGCCGCAAAAGAAAACACAGAAAGCGACCGCAGACGGGAGTTATTGGCCTGTTTACCTCTTTGCCAGCGAAATTATCCACTCGTCCGATAGTCTGCGGTAACGTGGCCAAACGGAGGCCATTGCTGCCCGCTCGAACGCCGGAAGAAATCGTCGTACTCCGCCGAGACGCGCGTTCACCGGTGAATTCCCTTCCTGTGTGCGACAAATTCACAAAATTCTCTCTCAACAGTCTGGCCTGTGAAATAATAATAACTCGATACGATTCATCTCATAGGTAATTGGAAAAATCGACGACGATTTCCAAACTTGTCTCTTTCTCCGACCGTTCTGTGGGGGGAGGAAAAAAAGGGAAAGAAGAAACGAAATACTGAGAAAGCAAAGACACTTTCGCACAGACGTACTGCAGGGCCAGAGTGATAAACGTAGACGCGTAAAGCGGATGTGCATCCGATAAGGATGTCCCGTGTGCTCCGATAAAACCAAGTCAGTTGTTCCTCTCTTTCTCTTTCTCTTTCTCTCTCTCCCTCCCCACCTTTCGGGTTTTAACGACGTCGCGAGTAAACGAGTGGCTCG
Organism: Frieseomelitta varia; assembly: GCF_011392965.1. Classification (NCBI taxonomy): domain Eukaryota; kingdom Metazoa; phylum Arthropoda; class Insecta; order Hymenoptera; family Apidae; genus Frieseomelitta; species Frieseomelitta varia. The sequence goes on from NW_025110704.1 coordinate 219,051, forward strand.
CCGCGCGTACTCTTTGCTCACCGTGTCATTCGGTCAACGATCTCGCGAGGCGGGTTCGTGCCACGAGTGGCAGCAGATCGGGCAAAAAGGCGCACGACGTAAGAAAAACTCGGTCAAATGGATCGAGAGAGTATCGCCTCTCTCGCTCGTTACACTATACGCTCGTGGTGGTGGTTTATGTACGTCTCTCTCTGTGTATGTGTATACATTGTCTTTCTCTCTCTTTCTCTCTCTCTCTCCACGCGTGTTTTCTCCTTACTGTCCTCCTTCTTTCACCCTCTCCGGAGCCATGTGTCTTCCGTGTCTCTCGTTAGAGAGCAACCAGAATTCTCGCATTCTTTTCCCACCCCGTTATGTTTCCGCACAGGCGAAACAGCTGTGTCTAGTATTTTTCTATGCCGCGTCTGGTTAGGTTGGGTTACGTTAAGCTGGGGGCCAGGTAGCTTGTAATTAGCGGTGAGTTATCGTGAGAAAATGTAGTAGGTGGGAAGCACCGCGGAGAGTTTAGTTTGGCAAATGTTCTTTCTCTTCTTCTTCTTTTTTTTTTTTTTTTTTTTTTTAATTTAGAGTTTAAAATTTTCGTTCGCAGAGTTTCTCTCGCTTTTGGAGTAGATTCAAAAGATAAATATAAATAAGACTGTACTGTGAAAAAATATTTCTCAGTCGTCAATTCATACCCCGAATTGAGAGAACACCTTTGAATTTCCTTGGCCTTGGTGCATCGGTGGCATATTTTTAGTATAGATTCAAAATGAACGGAGGAAAATGTTGACTGCAGATTTAGAAGATTCAACTGAAACGAGAGTCTCAGTTTAAACATTTAAACGAGGCGAGGCGCGTACGTCGCTCCTCGGGGGAGGAGTTTCATCTGTTTCGCGTAATAGTCGCCGCGAAACTTCATAACCCTTGGCATCGGGACCGGAGTCTGAGTAATTATTTTCGTCATCGAGCGGCGAACGAGCGCAAGAGCCTCCTGTGTGCCTCTCGCTATTTGTAAACAGTGTGTTTGTCAACAACAAATCCGGCCAGTTCGTTACGCCCTCCGTTACGTTTGCCAAACGACGAACGGGTTAGGTCCGCGATCGTTCAACCTGCCCTCCTTTCTTCCTGCCTTTTTTTTTCCCCCTTTTTTTTCGTTTTCATTCGTCGAGAGAATCCACCTTTCTCGCGGGAGGTTCGTTCGAGAACCGAGGAGGCAGGAGGCAAGAAGAAGAAGAACGCGCACGCGGATCAACGATGACTCGTAACATCACCGTCAATTACTGCAATTAATCTTCCGTGGTTCGTGCCATTTATTAACGTTCGTGACATACGTGGCGCCGTTATTAGCTACTCGCCATCCTTGAAATCTCTTCTTACGTTCGACGACTTCTACCGCTCGCGCGGCAAATAACGTATAAATGTCCGATTAACCCCTTGCGCTGGCAATTGATCGCGCGGACCATAACGAGTGACCGATCCTCATATCAATAACTCGTCGGCGTGATATCCGCTAAATAGAAATTATCAATATAAATATAAAATAAATAGCAGTTGAAATCGGAAATACGTAATAAATAGATTCTTAAACATCTACTATAAAAAAATATATAGTAATATTTAAGAATATTTTATCAGTGTGAATTAAAGAAGTGCATACACGCACTGTACAAAGTTACCCTGTTACTCCAAAAAAAAACGTGCGGGCAACTTATCATTTGTTTTGCCTTTGGGTTACATTTAAATATACTTGAAACTGAGAAAATGTTGCAATTTGGAAGCTACGTGGAAATACTCGACCTCTTTTTCTTTTTGGTCCAAGATTTCCCCCGGAGGAAATTTCCTTCGAGGCTCAAAAAACTTTAGAACTAAAATTGTTAAAAAAAAAGAGAGAAAATTTTGTTTACCGAAAATTTCAAATTATCGTGCATTGGGGTTGTTAGAATGACATTCTCCAGTAATTTAATTAATAATCTCCGGAAAAATTCCCCTCTTTTCAAGAGATCCTGCGACTTTTACTGAAAAATCTCGCCAGAAGAAAAAAAAAAAAAAAAACAAGAGGAGAGGAAGATTCGCGATCTCGTGACGAAACGCTAGAGAGAGAGAACTCGCAACCAGGGCCGCGTGATAAAAGATAAACAGAGGGATTAAACGGGGGTAAATATTGGAATTGGTCGTTTTATTGGAATGCAATTCGTTTCGGCGTGTGTCTCCTCGCGGGCATTGCTCGCATTGTTCCGTCTGTCCCTCTGTGCAACGTTGCTGTCGAACCGCAAGGAATTCGCGGCCCGACAGCTCGATCTATGGATCGATCATCCATTCCACGCGCTCGATGCGCTGCATTTACGTGCACCGAATTTCGCGGTACAGCCGTGGCATGTCGCGAAACTTTATGTATGTGTGTCGGAGGGGCTTCCTCTGGCCTGTCCGCAGGTGAACGAACCTGGCCCCGTTCGGTCCCGTACGGTTCTACTAATTTACAAATTGACGAGCCAAGCTGTTCCATCGTGTCGGCGACAAATCGTTCCTCGTTCGGCTGCAGCTGATCAATTTCACGAGACAATTGGGGATTAGTCGGCAATTGTGTCGAAATCCCCACTCTTACTTCCTATACTCTGATTCTGCCAAGGAAAATTAAGAAAAAAAAAGAAGAACGAAACGAGACAATTCGATTCGAATTTTTGTTAATTTAAACAAGGTCCGGAGAATAGAGGAGACAGAATAGAGGAGAAATTTAGGTCAGATTTGCCAGGTGAAGCTTTCGTAAAAGTTGGGAATATTTTTATCACAATTTGCCTTTGCTACTTTGACGAAAGACGAACGCTACATCTCGCGTTCAGAAATGATTGAAAATTGAAGGATTTCCTCGCTGTGTGATTCACTTCGTGCAAACACAAATATTTCGATTTATCTATTATATAATATTGATCTACATCGATCTATATCGAGTGTATTTCTGCATTTTGCGGCTAATTTTGTTGATTTAGTTGAATGAAAAAAATCGTGATTACTCGAATTTATGGCAATCTGCTAAAGAAATCGTCTGAAATTGAAAGCACTTCGATTCTTCTTCAATTTGCTGAGGAATTCTTTTAATTCTTCGAGAGATTGCTCTCGCTGGGGAAAAGAAAAGAGGAACGACGACGTGGCGTGCTGTTATTCTTCCTTTTTATTTTTATTTTACGTCGTTCGATAATCGATTTTCTCTGATTTATGATGATTGGTTGCTCCTTGCTAGTGGCCCCGGTATCTTTCAGCATTGCAGAAGAGATCGATACTTTCCCGAGTTTACGATTCGCATTCGACACGCACGTTCAAGTAGGAATTTTTTGTTAAAACGAAACTCCGAATTGCGAAACAAATTAACGGCTGTCTCTCTCTCTCTCTCTTTCTCTCTTTCGATCAAAATCATCCACCGAGGTTCAAACAACGTTCCTGCGAAAATTAAAATGACTGTCGCAAGAATTAAAAAAATTTACACAATTAAAACCCTTCGTTACAATTCGAACAATTTAAAATTTCTTCATCTTCCGATTGTTTCGGGGATAATTGATAAATATTCGTTCGTTTCTTACAAGTGAAATGAAATTTTTCAATCGCAGAGTACGTTCGTTTCGTTTCGTCAGTTTTTCGAAATAAATGCCAGGACACTCGTCCTGAGACGTTTCGAGCGAGACGAAAAGAAAGAGGGAAAAGCAGAAAGAGTCAAGGGGGGAAAAACTACTAAAAGCAACAGATTGCAAGTAATTTAATGAACGTACGTACGTACGTACGTACGTACGTCGTTTATTCAGCGTGGACAAATACACGTAGCAGCCCTTTGCAAGTAAAAGGGTTAACCTTATTGCGGGTTCCCCTCGACGAGGGAAAATCACGAGTACGAGAGAGGGTATAGCAGGCAGCGGCCGTAGGACAAACCGCGACGTCGAGAAATTGCATAACGTTATTAATTGTAATTAACGTTGCGTTACATGCTCACGCAGTGGCAAGCTGATTACAGCCCAAGAGAGAGAGAGAGAGAGAGAGAGAGAGAGAGAGAGAGAGAGAGAGAGAGAGAGAGAGAGAGAGAGAGAGAGAGAGAG